>NW_027102823.1:300000-600000 GCF_036373705.1 Amia ocellicauda
CACCCAGACCAAGACAATTTTATCTACTTCCAAAAATTCACAAACACCCTTCCACATGGACCATTCCCTATCAAATCCCCACTGGTAGACCCATAGTATCAGATTGTAACAGCGAAACATACCACATTGCGGAATACATTGACCATTTCCTTAACCCCATCTCGCAAAAACACCCCAGTTATATAAAAGACACCTATGACTTCATCAACAAAATAAAATGCATAATAGTACCACATGATGCCTGGCTCTTCTCCATTGATGTCACAAATCTCTACACTAACATAGATACAATAACAGGTTTAAACACAGTCTCAAAATGGTTCAAACTTTATCCAGACATCAACAGACCAGACAACCAAATCCTACAATTATTACAAATTAGCCTAGAAAGAAATGACTTTGAATTCAATAACAAACACTTTTTACAAATAAAGGGCACAGCTATGGGAAAAAGGTTTGCACCAGCATATGCTAATATCTATATGGCTGACTGGGAACAGACGATACTAGAACAATGTACACTGCTACCTACCCACTACTACAGATTTTTAGATGACATTTGGGGAATCTGGCCCCATCCTTTAACAGAATTCAACACTTTTATACAGAAACTCAATCACCATCACCCTCACATTAAAGTAACGAGCACCATTCACAAGACCGAAATTAATTTTCTGGACACTTGCACTTATAAAGGTCCACAATTTTTGAGCACCAACACTTTAGACACAAAAGTTTTTTTTAAAGAAACCGATACACATACACTACTACATAGACACAGTTTCCATCCAAAGCACACCTTTAAAGGTCTTATCAAATCACAGTTATTAAGATTTCACCGCATCTGCACAGAAGACACAGAATTTAAGAAGGCCACCAATACACTATTTACAGCACTCTACAAGAGAGGGTACAGTAGAACCTTCCTCAGGAACATTAAAAAAACATTTTTGCAACCTAAAATTAAAGACAATAAAACTATTATACCTCTAATCACTACTTATTCCCAATATACAGTTCAAATCAACAACTCCATTAAACTAAACTTTCAAAAACAACAATCCAGACACCAGATACTCCCAAATCACAAAATAATATCTGCATATCGGAAAAACAAAAGTCTACATAACCTACTAGTCCATAGTAAATGCCAAAACACCAACCGAAAACCCAAGTCTAAACCAACCTACTTCCGTCAGCTGGCCTATATCACCAATACAAGCAATAAAACTACATTCAAGTTACAGTCAGGCATCACACATAAAACAAAAAATGCAATATACCTCATTCAATGTAAAACTTGCAATTTAAAATACATCGGAGAGACTAAAAACCAGATTAGTACTAGAATAGGTCAACACATTTATAATATTAACAAACAAAAGGATAGACGCACACATTTAGTGCAACACTTCATAGAACATCACACACAACAAATGACAGTTACAGGTCTAGAAACTAATCATAATTGGAATACAATGCAACGACAAATAAGAGAGAGACACTGGATTCACAAACTAAATACAATTTACCCATTAGGACTCAATGAAAGATTTAAAACAAACACAAAAAAATCCCAGTAGTTGCCCTCAGACCTACCCACATTTAACTTCCTACACCCCAAAAAATTTAACTTCAATTTCAAGCAATTCGTTCAGCTCAATCACAACCCCCAATTTTACAAGTCAAAAAATAAATAATAAGTCGAATCCCAAACTTACTCCTTAACCCTAAATACAAAACTACAACCTACCCTCTACCCCTTAATGTAGTCCCAAAATGTAATCTAAAACTTAAAAACTTAGCCCCAAAACCCAACCCTAACCTAACCTCAGACCCAACCCCAAAAACCCAACAAGGCCATCAAACTTAATCTCCAACCCAAATTTTAGACCCAATCCCTAAACTTTGTCACCTAATTCAATCTCACAATTTAATTAGGCCCTCAAACTTAACCCCGAAATTTAACTCCTAAAACTCAACCACAAAAATACAATTAGACTAATTAAACTCAACACCTAACCTTAACTTAAGACTCAAACCCCAAACTTAACCCTTAAACTCAACCCTAAAATACAATTACCCCACAATTTAACTAGGCACTCAAACCTACCCCTAAACCCAATCCCTAAACCTAACCCTTAAACTCAACCCCTAACCCTAACCCCAACCCTAACCCCAACCCTAAATTTAACCCCTAAATTTAACCTCAAATATGAATAACCCATAATTTAATTAGGCCTTCAAGCTTAAACCTACCTCTGAACCTAAACCCTAAACCTATCCCTTAAACTTAACCCTTAAACTCAACCCTAAAATAACCCCAACCCTAACCCTAAAATATAATTAGCCCACAATTTAACTAGGCACTCAAACCAACCTCTAAACCCAATCCCTAAACCTAACCATTATTCAAATGTAACCCTCAATCCTATCCCCAATAATCAATTTCACAACTTATCCTTAAATTTATTCCCCATAACTTATTCCCCCCAAAACAAAACCCAGACTCCCTTAAAAACCTAGGTAATAGATTTCCAGACTCCATAATTAAATTTTAATCCCAATTCCAAACATTCCCCTTACTTTTAAGACGTATTCTTGTACATACAAACTTCACATCATTCAATTACACCACATCTCATCCCACTGAATTACCTTAACAAAACAGACTATAGAACGAATACTTTCGGATGCATCTTTTAAGGACACAACAATAGCCTCAACACCTGTGAGTGCCAGTGCACTTGAGGATGTCAGAGGAACCAAAGGTTTGATTCACCTGACAACCTCAATAACCTATTTTTTTAAACCTAACCAGCCAGTGCCACCAGGTTAGGCTACATGATAAGTCAACAAAATTCAAGAAATGTACAAATGATTGATACAGAAGAATTATACAGTTTGTTTCCTTTTGCAGATTATATTAAGATCAGGAGGTCAATTACACCTTTAAAAAGGGAATTAAAAAAGACCAAAGCACTATGGGTACTTCATTTATTCAAAGGAGCAAATCCCATAGTGCATTATGAAGACCTAAAACTGCAGGATAATAACTGCAAATCACCAATATACTCACCTTCTATTACGGGAATTATATAGCACTTGAAAAAGCCTAACAATTGGCGAAACGTCGTGCAAATTCACCAAAAGATCAGGAGAAGAAGATCAACTTCAACCAACCCGGGTTGGAGAACAGTGGCTGGAGCGCTACGGCCACCAACACATTCATACTGTTATTTTCGGCAAACTCGGATACAGAACGGACAACACACCGGATACCAGGACTTGGAAGACTTTCAACGGAATTACAAGGGTAGGAATTGGACTTATTTACTCTTGCTTTTAAACCCAAAACCGGAAAAAAGTCATCCTACCCATGTACGATATATTGATGCATTTTGTATGACTTTTCTTTTATCTGTATTACTCCTGTATATTTTTGTTTTAAAAGACTGTTTTATGCTCTGTTTTTAGGATATTTTAAGCACATCATACTGAGGTTTCTTAAAGAACAACAATAGCAGAGCCTTTGTTTTTACTAGCTGGAGCAATTTGTTAATGCTAACTACAACATTATTTTTTCCTTTTTTTAAAAACCATTAATAAATAAATTGTCATACTATATAGTATTGTATCCTATCTACAAACACTATGGACAGAACACAAATGGTTAAACATTTCTACAAAATTATACAGATTAGTCATCACCTAACAATAACAAATAGTGCTATTTATCAAGACAAATTACCAATAGCCTTCCAAAGACAAACTAAAATACTAGGACAGTACATCAAACCTGCTATCCCTACATTTGATACTTTAGAACTACTGACAGCTAACGCAATTAATTGGATGCACACAAATTTACAGATATTGCAAGTACATTATGAAAATGCATTAAACACATTACTAGAAGACATTCTACAATACAAAGGAACGAACTGGAAAGATAAACTGCACCAAGCTATGACATGGGCAAAACGAAATTATGGAAATAGATTAAAGCCAGAAATTCTACATAAAACCAAGCACCGAATTGAAATCCTCCTAACTAATCAAACACAAATCGCATCAACAAACGGATTAATAGACACACAGAATGTTAATTCACAACTATGTAATCAGTTTGCTTCTTTAGCCACACTAGAACCCAACCTATCTACACAGAGACCCAAAACTGCTAGATTCTATAGTAATGTGGTAGTTTCGGATTCACAAGGCATTCACTCGTCCCCTATAGAAGAAACTCCTATCCCTACAAGACTATCATATTCTAGTCCCTTGCTCCCACACAATATACCCAAACCAAGACCAACCATAATATCAACCCCAATAGAAGAAAACCCCAGCCTCCCTAGACTACCATATACTAACCCCTTACCTCCCCGAACCATAGCCAAACCTAGACAAACCACAATACCAGCCCAGATACACCACTCTACAACAAATATGATTCCACTGGACAGCCCCATAATAGACACAAGAAATATTGACGCAGATCAGGATAATACTGATGGAACAGATTCACAATTCGAAAACAATGATAGCCTCAATACAACATATAGAACTCTCTCCGATGACATCCACTGGACTACCCAAACAGCACAAACAATCCTATACCACTGGATAAGGCATTTAAACTTATAAATCCTGTGAGCACAAACATTTCAGTGAACAGGAACACTACAGAATTAATACAACAGGACACACCTAACATATTGAACTTATCCAGAATATTCAGATTAAATATGGAACAGAGGAATCTCTTAAACAAAGGGCTTTCCTTTGTCCCGACCCCCGACCTTATTTTTTCTACACAGCTTAAAGCAGACATACAAACATATCATCGTAGATTAAAATTAGCAGATTTCTTTAAGGATACACAACATTCACCTAGACCTTTTATTCCCAAATCAACTTGGGAACCAAAAAATAATCAAATGCATCCACATATAAGACAACTAATAACAACAGACCAAAATTACAGCTACAATATACAATACAATCAAGATAACCGCTTGGATAACCTAACACAGGGGGAAAGGAGAGCTTTACAACAATTACAAAAAAATAAGAACATTATTATAAAACCAGCGGATAAAGGGGGCAGAATAGTAATTATGGACAAAACACAATATCTAACAGAAGCATATAGACAACTAGACAATACAGAACATTATCAACAATTAACAGAACCCATTTACTTACAAAATCAAATATACATACGGGACATATTACAGACCCTTAGACATACACAATACATCAATAACAAACAGGAACAATATTTAAGAGGGACCAATGCACCCAGACCAAGACAATTTTATCTACTTCCAAAAATTCACAAACACCCTTCCACATGGACCATTCCCTATCAAATCCCCACTGGTAGACCCATAGTATCAGATTGTAACAGCGAAACATACCACATTGCGGAATACATTGACCATTTCCTTAACCCCATCTCGCAAAAACACCCCAGTTATATAAAAGACACCTATGACTTCATCAACAAAATAAAATGCATAATAGTACCACATGATGCCTGGCTCTTCTCCATTGATGTCACAAATCTCTACACTAACATAGATACAATAACAGGTTTAAACACAGTCTCAAAATGGTTCAAACTTTATCCAGACATCAACAGACCAGACAACCAAATCCTACAATTATTACAAATTAGCCTAGAAAGAAATGACTTTGAATTCAATAACAAACACTTTTTACAAATAAAGGGCACAGCTATGGGAAAAAGGTTTGCACCAGCATATGCTAATATCTATATGGCTGACTGGGAACAGACGATACTAGAACAATGTACACTGCTACCTACCCACTACTACAGATTTTTAGATGACATTTGGGGAATCTGGCCCCATCCTTTAACAGAATTCAACACTTTTATACAGAAACTCAATCACCATCACCCTCACATTAAAGTAACGAGCACCATTCACAAGACCGAAATTAATTTTCTGGACACTTGCACTTATAAAGGTCCACAATTTTTGAGCACCAACAATTTAGACACAAAAGTTTTTTTTAAAGAAACCGATACACATACACTACTACATAGACACAGTTTCCATCCAAAGCACACCTTTAAAGGTCTTATCAAATCACAGTTATTAAGATTTCACCGCATCTGCACAGAAGACACAGAATTTAAGAAGGCCACCAATACACTATTTACAGCACTCTACAAGAGAGGGTACAGTAGAACCTTCCTCAGGAACATTAAAAAAACATTTTTGCAACCTAAAATTAAAGACAATAAAACTATTATACCTCTAATCACTACTTATTCCCAATATACAGTTCAAATCAACAACTCCATTAAACTAAACTTTCAAAAACAACAATCCAGACACCAGATACTCCCAAATCACAAAATAATATCTGCATATCGGAAAAACAAAAGTCTACATAACCTACTAGTCCATAGTAAATGCCAAAACACCAACCGAAAACCCAAGTCTAAACCAACCTACTTCCGTCAGCTGGCCTATATCACCAATACAAGCAATAAAACTACATTCAAGTTACAGTCAGGCATCACACATAAAACAAAAAATGCAATATACCTCATTCAATGTAAAACTTGCAATTTAAAATACATCGGAGAGACTAAAAACCAGATTAGTACTAGAATAGGTCAACACATTTATAATATTAACAAACAAAAGGATAGACGCACACATTTAGTGCAACACTTCATAGAACATCACACACAACAAATGACAGTTACAGGTCTAGAAACTAATCATAATTGGAATACAATGCAACGACAAATAAGAGAGAGACACTGGATTCACAAACTAAATACAATTTACCCATTAGGACTCAATGAAAGATTTAAAACAAACACAAAAAAATCCCAGTAGTTGCCCTCAGACCTACCCACATTTAACTTCCTACACCCCAAAAAATTAAACTTCAATTTCAAGCAATTCGTTCAGCTCAATCACAACCCCCAATTTTACAAGTCAAAAAATAAATAATAAGTCGAATCCCAAACTTACTCCTTAACCCTAAATACAAAACTACAACCTACCCTCTACCCCTTAATGTAGTCCCAAAATGTAATCTAAAACTTAAAAACTTAGCCCCAAAACCCAACCCTAACCTAACCTCAGACCCAACCCCAAAAACCCAACAAGGCCATCAAACTTAATCTCCAACCCAAATTTTAGACCCAATCCCTAAACTTTATCACCTAATTCAATCTCAGAATTTAATTAGGCCCTCAAACTTAACCCCGAAATTTAACTCCTAAAACTCAACCACAAAAATACAATTAGACTAATTAAACTCAACACCTAACCTTAACTTAAGACTCAAACCCCAAACTTAACCCTTAAACTCAACCCTAAAATACAATTACCCCACAATTTAACTAGGCACTCAAACCTACCCCTAAACCCAATCCCTAAACCTAACCCTTAAACTCAACCCCTAACCCTAACCCCAACCCTAACCCCAACCCTAAATTTAACCCCTAAATTTAACCTCAAATATGAATAACCCATAATTTAATTAGGCCTTCAAGCTTAAACCTACCCCTGAACCTAAACCCTAAACCTATCCCTTAAACTTAACCCTTAAACTCAACCCTAAAATAACCCCAACCCTAACCCTAAAATATAATTAGCCCACAATTTAACTAGGCACTCAAACCAACCTCTAAACCCAATCCCTAAACCTAACCATTATTCAAATGTAACCCTCAATCCTATCCCCAATAATCAATTTCACAACTTATCCTTAAATTTATTCCCCATAACTTATTCCCCCAAAACAAAACCCAGACTCCCTTAAAAACCTAGGTAATAGACTTCCAGACTCCATAATTAAATTTTAATCCCAATTCCAAACATTCCCCTTACTTTTAAGACATATTCTTGTACATACAAACTTCACATCATTCAATTACACCACATCTCATCCCACTGAATTACCTTAACAAAACAGACTATAGAACGAATACTTTCGGATGCATCTTTTAAGGACACAACAATAGCCTCAACACCTGTGAGTGCCAGTGCACTTGAGGATGTCAGAGGAACCAAAGGTTTGATTCACCTGACAACCTCAATAACCTATTTTTTTAAACCTACCCCTAACCCTACCCCTAACCCTAACCCCTAACCCCTAACCCCTAACCCTAACCCCTAACCCCTAACCCTAACCCTAACCCCTAACCCTAACCCTAACCCCTAACCCTAACCCGTTTCACCCTGAGGCCAGTTTTCTAAACCTGTGCTGTGTTGAGACCTTGTTGACCGAGGGCCATGATGGTGAAAAGCCTGGACGGCCTTCCTGGTGACAATGAGATACACAGTTGCGTCTAGGCAAGGTGTTCCCTGCTTCCATCGGCAAATATCCAGCCTGGGCAAATATTGTCTTCCGGAGGCAAGTCAAGCCAGGAACTCTGAGAGATGTTTCCATCCCCAATGTGCCACTTGTAAGAACTGTGTAAAAAGCAACAGAGAACGTGATCAGCAAAGAAACACAATTCTCCTGAGAACGACAATCATCGTGCCGATCGTAATCTCAGTGCATACCTGGATGCCCAACAAGCCAAGCCAGTGGTTCCCAAGCGTTGTAATGCCACGGCACACTTTGCTGAGACCAAAAACCTTCGCGGCGCACCAACATGAAAAAAAAAAAAGGATTTACTAGGTATTGTCTCACCTGAATGGCAACAGGCTGCTAAAACTATTATCACACGCACATTGCATGTTAAAGTATGTCAGTAAGGGAGTAATTAAAAGGGCAAATGTGTGAAGTGCAAGGAGTGGCCTTTAGTGGTTAGGTAAAAAAGTACACAGACAAACTAAATAATCCCTTGATACAAATCATTTATTTAGTGCAGACAGACCAAGACCAGACACAATAAACTATTCGCAGTAAATATACATTCACAGCAAAATAGGTTCAGTTCACAATATCCTATAACAAGCTGTATTTAACGAAGTGGTTAAACGTTACAAAGGGCATTACAATTGTTGAAAAACAATAGCACATGGATCAAACATGCTATCCCCGCCGTTTTATTCGATTTGATTAGACGTTTCGCGACCGAAATGTTTTGTGTGCAGACTGAACGCACACCTGAGCCGAGCACGATCACAATACATATCCACAGTTAATCTAAGCAGTATCATATTGTAACCGTTTCGGTCTGTTATCAACCCATCCGGATCCAAAACCAGGAGTCAGACACCCTTTTCGGTGGACACGCTGTTGACTTCTCACAAGCACCATCTGCCTTCACAAAGGCAGCGCTAGCAGTGGAAAGAACGAAGAACTGCAGGAGAAACGCCGGGGCTATTTAGAGCCCGATTATTCAACACAGAGGGGGGAAACCAAAGCCAAATGAGACTTAGAGGAACAGGAGACATCCAACAACAGTGTAAAGATAAAAAGGAATTCACCATCTGTCCCTTTAATCAATTGCCTTGCAGTTCCACTGTGTAGCGTTATGTTGGGTGTATTTTGATAAGAGCATTTGGGCTCTGAGCTGAAGCACTGATCTAAAGAAGACCTCTCCACCCCCAAAGTTATCAGATTTCCTTTGCTCATCAGCTTGGAACTGGTTTGCATCAAAGTGACAGTTTTGGGGAGGATGGCACCGAGAAGAGGCCAAATAGCAACAGAGCTACAGCTTGAGCTGTGGCAGCGAGTTACTGGTTCAGGTGAGAGAGAAAGAGAGAGAGAGAGAGAGAGACTGTGCACTGTTCCTTATAGTCTGTCAGATCAATAGGTGATTGGTTCTTCAGTTCTTGAGATTGGATTTCGGTTTCAGCCCCCAGTGTCCTAATGGAGGGGGGCTTGATTTATGACTGATGTCAATCCATGCCATCTTTTGGAAATGCCGGTTGGCCCGGGTTCGTAGTTCTATGTCGGGATTTCGGCTCTCGTCCACTTCAAAGAGATTTTATCACCTACAGGCCCCTTTCTCCAGACATCTCATTGCAGGATTCAACTCGGATACAGAACGGACAACACACCGGATACCAGGACTTGGAAGACTTTCAACGGAATTACAAGGGTAGGAATTGGACTTATTTACTCTTGCTTTTAAACCCAAAACCGGAAAAAAGTCATCCTACCTATGTACGATATATTGATGCATTTTGTATGACTTTTCTTTTATCTGTATTACTCCTGTATATTTTTGTTTTAAAAGACTGTTTTATGCTCTGTTTTTAGGATATTTTAAGCACATCATACTGAGGTTTCTTAAAGAACAACAATAGCAGAGCCTTTGTTTTTACTAGCTGGAGCAATTTGTTAATGCTAACTACAACATTATTTTTTCCTTTTTTTAAAAACCATTAATAAATAAATTGTCATACTATATAGTATTGTATCCTATCTACAAACACTATGGACAGAACACAAATGGTTAAACATTTCTACAAAATTATACAGATTAGTCATCACCTAACAATAACAAATAGTGCTATTTATCAAGACAAATTACCAATAGCCTTCCAAAGACAAACTAAAATACTAGGACAGTACATCAAACCTGCTATCCCTACATTTGATACTTTAGAACTACTGACAGCTAACGCAATTAATTGGATGCACACAAATTTACAGATATTGCAAGTACATTATGAAAATGCATTAAACACATTACTAGAAGACATTCTACAATACAAAAGAACGAACTGGAAAGATAAACTGCACCAAGCTATGACATGGGCAAAACGAAATTATGGAAATAGATTAAAGCCAGAAATTCTACATAAAACCAAGCACCGAATTGAAATCCTCCTAACTAATCAAACACAAATCGCATCAACAAACGGATTAATAGACACACAGAATGTTAATTCACAACTATGTAATCAGTTTGCTTCTTTAGCCACACTAGAACCCAACCTATCTACACAGAGACCCAAAACTGCTAGATTCTACAGTAATGTGGTAGTTTCGGATTCACAAGGCATTCACTCGTCCCCTATAGAAGAAACTCCTATCCCTACAAGACTATCATATTCTAGTCCCTTGCTCCCACACAATATACCCAAACCAAGACCAACCATAATATCAACCCCAATAGAAGAAAACCCCAGCCTCCCTAGACTACCATATACTAACCCCTTACCTCCCCGAACCATAGCCAAACCTAGACAAACCACAATACCAGCCCAGATACACCACTCTACAACAAATATGATTCCACTGGACAGCCCCATAATAGACACAAGTAATATTGACGCAGATCAGGATAATACTGATGGAACAGATTCACAATTCGAAAACAATGATAGCCTCAATACAACATATAGAACTCTCTCCGATGACATCCACTGGACTACCCAAACAGCACAAACAATCCTATACCACTGGATAAGGCATTTAAACTTATAAATCCTGTGAGCACAAACATTTCAGTGAACAGGAACACTACAGAATTAATACAACAGGACACACCTAACATATTGAACTTATCCAGAATATTCAGATTAAATATGGAACAGAGGAATCTCTTAAACAAAGGGCTTTCCTTTGTCCCGACCCCCGACCTTATTTTTTCTACACAGCTTAAAGCAGACATACAAACATATCATCGTAGATTAAAATTAGCAGATTTCTTTAAGGATACACAACATTCACCTAGACCTTTTATTCCCAAATCAACTTGGGAACCAAAAAATAATCAAATGCATCCACATATAAGACAACTAATAACAACAGACCAAAATTACAGCTACAATATACAATACAATCAAGATAACCGCTTGGATAACCTAACACAGGGGGAAAGGAGAGCTTTACAACAATTACAAAAAAATAAGAACATTATTATAAAACCAGCGGATAAAGGGGGCAGAATAGTAATTATGGACAAAACACAATATCTAACAGAAGCATATAGACAACTAGACAATACAGAACATTATCAACAATTAACAGAACCCATTTACTTACAAAATCAAATATACATACGGGACATATTACAGACCCTTAGACATACACAATACATCAATAACAAACAGGAACAATATTTAAGAGGGACCAATGCACCCAGACCAAGACAATTTTATCTACTTCCAAAAATTCACAAACACCCTTCCACATGGACCATTCCCTATCAAATCCCCACTGGTAGACCCATAGTATCAGATTGTAACAGCGAAACATACCACATTGCGGAATACATTGACCATTTCCTTAACCCCATCTCGCAAAAACACCCCAGTTATATAAAAGACACCTATGACTTCATCAACAAAATAAAATGCATAATAGTACCACATGATGCCTGGCTCTTCTCCATTGATGTCACAAATCTCTACACTAACATAGATACAATAACAGGTTTAAACACAGTCTCAAAATGGTTCAAACTTTATCCAGACATCAACAGACCAGACAACCAAATCCTACAATTATTACAAATTAGCCTAGAAAGAAATGACTTTGAATTCAATAACAAACACTTTTTACAAATAAAGGGCACAGCTATGGGAAAAAGGTTTGCACCAGCATATGCTAATATCTATATGGCTGACTGGGAACAGACGATACTAGAACAATGTACACTGCTACCTACCCACTACTACAGATTTTTAGATGACATTTGGGGAATCTGGCCCCATCCTTTAACAGAATTCAACACTTTTATACAGAAACTCAATCACCATCACCCTCACATTAAAGTAACGAGCACCATTCACAAGACCGAAATTAATTTTCTGGACACTTGCACTTATAAAGGTCCACAATTTTTGAGCACCAACAATTTAGACACAAAAGTTTTTTTTAAAGAAACCGATACACATACACTACTACATAGACACAGTTTCCATCCAAAGCACACCTTTAAAGGTCTTATCAAATCACAGTTATTAAGATTTCACCGCATCTGCACAGAAGACACAGAATTTAAGAAGGCCACCAATACACTATTTACAGCACTCTACAAGAGAGGGTACAGTAGAACCTTCCTCAGGAACATTAAAAAAACATTTTTGCAACCTAAAATTAAAGACAATAAAACTATTATACCTCTAATCACTACTTATTCCCAATATACAGTTCAAATCAACAACTCCATTAAACTAAACTTTCAAAAACAACAATCCAGACACCAGATACTCCCAAATCACAAAATAATATCTGCATATCGGAAAAACAAAAGTCTACATAACCTACTAGTCCATAGTAAATGCCAAAACACCAACCGAAAACCCAAGTCTAAACCAACCTACTTCCGTCAGCTGGCCTATATCACCAATACAAGCAATAAAACTACATTCAAGTTACAGTCAGGCATCACACATAAAACAAAAAATGCAATATACCTCATTCAATGTAAAACTTGCAATTTAAAATACATCGGAGAGACTAAAAACCAGATTAGTACTAGAATAGGTCAACACATTTATAATATTAACAAACAAAAGGATAGACGCACACATTTAGTGCAACACTTCATAGAACATCACACACAACAAATGACAGTTACAGGTCTAGAAACTAATCATAATTGGAATACAATGCAACGACAAATAAGAGAGAGACACTGGATTCACAAACTAAATACAATTTACCCATTAGGACTCAATGAAAGATTTAAAACAAACACAAAAAAATCCCAGTAGTTGCCCTCAGACCTACCCACATTTAACTTCCTACACCCCAAAAAATTAAACTTCAATTTCAAGCAATTCGTTCAGCTCAATCACAACCCCCAATTTTACAAGTCAAAAAATAAATAATAAGTCGAATCCCAAACTTACTCCTTAACCCTAAATACAAAACTACAACCTACCCTCTACCCCTTAATGTAGTCCCAAAATGTAATCTAAAACTTAAAAACTTAGCCCCAAAACCCAACCCTAACCTAACCTCAGACCCAACCCCAAAAACCCAACAAGGCCATCAAACTTAATCTCCAACCCAAATTTTAGACCCAATCCCTAAACTTTATCACCTAATTCAATCTCACAATTTAATTAGGCCCTCAAACTTAACCCCGAAATTTAACTCCTAAAACTCAACCACAAAAATACAATTAGACTAATTAAACTCAACACCTAACCTTAACTTAAGACTCAAACCCCAAACTTAACCCTTAAACTCAACCCTAAAATACAATTACCCCACAATTTAACTAGGCACTCAAACCTACCCCTAAACCCAATCCCTAAACCTAACCCTTAAACTCAACCCCTAACCCTAACCCCAACCCTAACCCCAACCCTAAATTTAACCCCTAAATTTAACCTCAAATATGAATAACCCATAATTTAATTAGGCCTTCAAGCTTAAACCTACCCCTGAACCTAAACCCTAAACCTATCCCTTAAACTTAACCCTTAAACTCAACCCTAAAATAACCCCAACCCTAACCCTAAAATATAATTAGCCCACAATTTAACTAGGCACTCAAACCAACCTCTAAACCCAATCCCTAAACCTAACCATTATTCAAATGTAACCCTCAATCCTATCCCCAATAATCAATTTCACAACTTATCCTTAAATTTATTCCCCATAACTTATTCCCCCAAAACAAAACCCAGACTCCCTTAAAAACCTAGGTAATAGACTTCCAGACTCCATAATTAAATTTTAATCCCAATTCCAAACATTCCCCTTACTTTTAAGACATATTCTTGTACATACAAACTTCACATCATTCAATTACACCACATCTCATCCCACTGAATTACCTTAACAAAACAGACTATAGAACGAATACTTTCGGATGCATCTTTTAAGGACACAACAATAGCCTCAACACCTGTGAGTGCCAGTGCACTTGAGGATGTCAGAGGAACCAAAGGTTTGATTCACCTGACAACCTCAATAACCTATTTTTTTAAACCTAACCAGCCAGTGCCACCAGGTTAGGCTACATGATAAGTCAACAAAATTCAAGAAATGTACAAATGATTGATACAGAAGAATTATACAGTTTGTTTCCTTTTGCAGATTATATTAAGATCAGGAGGTCAATTACACCTTTAAAAAGGGAATTAAAAAAGACCAAAGCACTATGGGTACTTCATTTATTCAAAGGAGCAAATCCCATAGTGCATTATGAAGACCTAAAACTGCAGGATAATAACTGCAAATCACCAATATACTCACCTTCTATTACGGGAATTATATAGCACTTGAAAAAGCCTAACAATTGGCGAAACGTCGTGCAAATTCACCAAAAGATCAGGAGAAGAAGATCAACTTCAACCAACCCGGGTTGGAGAACAGTGGCTGGAGCGCTACGGCCACCAACACATTCATACTGTTATTTTCGGCAAACTCGGATACAGAACGGACAACACACCGGATACCAGGACTTGGAAGACTTTCAACGGAATTACAAGGGTAGGAATTGGACTTATTTACTCTTGCTTTTAAACCCAAAACCGGAAAAAAGTCATCCTACCCATGTACGATATATTGATGCATTTTGTATGAATTTTCTTTTATCTGTATTACTCCTGTATATTTTTGTTTTAAAAGACTGTTTTATGCTCTGTTTTTAGGATATTTTAAGCACATCATACTGAGGTTTCTTAAAGAACAACAATAGCAGAGCCTTTGTTTTTACTAGCTGGAGCAATTTGTTAATGCTAACTACAACATTATTTTTTCCTTTTTTAAAAAACCATTAATAAATAAATTGTCATACTATATAGTATTGTATCCTATCTACAAACACTATGGACAGAACACAAATGGTTAAACATTTCTACAAAATTATACAGATTAGTCATCACCTAACAATAACAAATAGTGCTATTTATCAAGACAAATTACCAATAGCCTTCCAAAGACAAACTAAAATACTAGGACAGTACATCAAACCTGCTATCCCTACATTTGATACTTTAGAACTACTGACAGCTAACGCAATTAATTGGATGCACACAAATTTACAGATATTGCAAGTACATTATGAAAATGCATTAAACACATTACTAGAAGACATTCTACAATACAAAGGAACGAACTGGAAAGATAAACTGCACCAAGCTATGACATGGGCAAAACGAAATTATGGAAATAGATTAAAGCCAGAAATTCTACATAAAACCAAGCACCGAATTGAAATCCTCCTAACTAATCAAACACAAATCGCATCAACAAACGGATTAATAGACACACAGAATGTTAATTCACAACTATGTAATCAGTTTGCTTCTTTAGCCACACTAGAACCCAACCTATCTACACAGAGACCCAAAACTGCTAGATTCTACAGTAATGTGGTAGTTTCGGATTCACAAGGCATTCACTCGTCCCCTATAGAAGAAACTCCTATCCCTACAAGACTATCATATTCTAGTCCCTTGCTCCCACACAATATACCCAAACCAAGACCAACCATAATATCAACCCCAATAGAAGAAAACCCCAGCCTCCCTAGACTACCATATACTAACCCCTTACCTCCCCGAACCATAGCCAAACCTAGACAAACCACAATACCAGCCCAGATACACCACTCTACAACAAATATGATTCCACTGGACAGCCCCATAATAGACACAAGTAATATTGACGCAGATCAGGATAATACTGATGGAACAGATTCACAATTCGAAAACAATGATAGCCTCAATACAACACCTAGAACTCTCTCCGATGACATCCACTGGACTACCCAAACAGCACAAACAATCCTATATCACTGGATAAGGCATTTAAACTTATAAATCCTGTGAGCACAAACATTTCAGTGAACAGGAACACTACAGAATTAATACAACAGGACACACCTAACATATTGAACTTATCCAGAATATTCAGATTAAATATGGAACAGAGGAATCTCTTAAACAAAGGGCTTTCCTTTGTCCCGACCCCCGACCTTATTTTTTCTACACAGCTTAAATCAGACATACAAACATATCATCGTAGATTAAAATTAGCAGATTTCTTTAAGGATACACAACATTCACCTAGACCTTTTATTCCCAAATCAACTTGGGAACCAAAAAATAATCAAATGCATCCACATATAAGACAACTAATAACAACAGACCAAAATTACAGCTACAATATACAATACAATCAAGATAACCGCTTGGATAACCTAACACAGGGGGAAAGGAGAGCTTTACAACAATTACAAAAAAATAAGAACATTATTATAAAACCAGCGGATAAAGGGGGCAGAATAGTAATTATGGACAAAACACAATATCTAACAGAAGCATATAGACAACTAGACAATACAGAACATTATCAACAATTAACAGAACCCATTTACTTACAAAATCAAATATACATACGGGACATATTACAGACCCTTAGACATACACAATACATCAATAACAAACAGGAACAATATTTAAGAGGGACCAATGCACCCAGACCAAGACAATTTTATCTACTTCCAAAAATTCACAAACACCCTTCCACATGGACCATTCCCTATCAAATCCCCACTGGTAGACCCATAGTATCAGATTGTAACAGCGAAACATACCACATTGCGGAATACATTGACCATTTCCTTAACCCCATCTCGCAAAAACACCCCAGTTATATAAAAGACACCTATGACTTCATCAACAAAATAAAATGCATAATAGTACCACATGATGCCTGGCTCTTCTCCATTGATGTCACAAATCTCTACACTAACATAGATACAATAACAGGTTTAAACACAGTCTCAAAATGGTTCAAACTTTATCCAGACATCAACAGACCAGACAACCAAATCCTACAATTATTACAAATTAGCCTAGAAAGAAATGACTTTGAATTCAATAACAAACACTTTTTACAAATAAAGGGCACAGCTATGGGAAAAAGGTTTGCACCAGCATATGCTAATATCTATATGGCTGACTGGGAACAGACGATACTAGAACAATGTACACTGCTACCTACCCACTACTACAGATTTTTAGATGACATTTGGGGAATCTGGCCCCATCCTTTAACAGAATTCAACACTTTTATACAGAAACTCAATCACCATCACCCTCACATTAAAGTAACGAGCACCATTCACAAGACCGAAATTAATTTTCTGGACACTTGCACTTATAAAGGTCCACAATTTTTGAGCACCAACAATTTAGACACAAAAGTTTTTTTTAAAGAAACCGATACACATACACTACTACATAGACACAGTTTCCATCCAAAGCACACCTTTAAAGGTCTTATCAAATCACAGTTATTAAGATTTCACCGCATCTGCACAGAAGACACAGAATTTAAGAAGGCCACCAATACACTATTTACAGCACTCTACAAGAGAGGGTACAGTAGAACCTTCCTCAGGAACATTAAAAAAACATTTTTGCAACCTAAAATTAAAGACAATAAAACTATTATACCTCTAATCACTACTTATTCCCAATATACAGTTCAAATCAACAACTCCATTAAACTAAACTTTCAAAAACAACAATCCAGACACCAGATACTCCCAAATCACAAAATAATATCTGCATATCGGAAAAACAAAAGTCTACATAACCTACTAGTCCATAGTAAATGCCAAAACACCAACCGAAAACCCAAGTCTAAACCAACCTACTTCCGTCAGCTGGCCTATATCACCAATACAAGCAATAAAACTACATTCAAGTTACAGTCAGGCATCACACATAAAACAAAAAATGCAATATACCTCATTCAATGTAAAACTTGCAATTTAAAATACATCGGAGAGACTAAAAACCAGATTAGTACTAGAATAGGTCAACACATTTATAATATTAACAAACAAAAGGATAGACGCACACATTTAGTGCAACACTTCATAGAACATCACACACAACAAATGACAGTTACAGGTCTAGAAACTAATCATAATTGGAATACAATGCAACGACAAATAAGAGAGAGACACTGGATTCACAAACTAAATACAATTTACCCATTAGGACTCAATGAAAGATTTAAAACAAACACAAAAAAATCCCAGTAGTTGCCCTCAGACCTACCCACATTTAACTTCCTACACCCCAAAAAATTAAACTTCAATTTCAAGCAATTCGTTCAGCTCAATCACAACCCCCAATTTTACAAGTCAAAAAATAAATAATAAGTCGAATCCCAAACTTACTCCTTAACCCTAAATACAAAACTACAACCTACCCTCTACCCCTTAATGTAGTCCCAAAATGTAATCTAAAACTTAAAAACTTAGCCCCAAAACCCAACCCTAACCTAACCTCAGACCCAACCCCAAAAACCCAACAAGGCCATCAAACTTAATCTCCAACCCAAATTTTAGACCCAATCCCTAAACTTTATCACCTAATTCAATCTCACAATTTAATTAGGCCCTCAAACTTAACCCCGAAATTTAACTCCTAAAACTCAACCACAAAAATACAATTAGACTAATTAAACTCAACACCTAACCTTAACTTAAGACTCAAACCCCAAACTTAACCCTTAAACTCAACCCTAAAATACAATTACCCCACAATTTAACTAGGCACTCAAACCTACCCCTAAACCCAATCCCTAAACCTAACCCTTAAACTCAACCCCTAACCCTAACCCCAACCCTAACCCCAACCCTAACCCTAAATTTAACCCCTAAATTTAACCTCAAATATGAATAACCCATAATTTAATTAGGCCTTCAAGCTTAAACCTACCCCTGAACCTAAACCCTAAACCTATCCCTTAAACTTAACCCTTAAACTCAACCCTAAAATAACCCCAACCCTAACCCTATCCCTTAAACTTAACCCTTAAACTCAACCCTAAAATAACCCCAACCCTAACCCTAAAATATAATTAGCCCACAATTTAACTAGGCACTCAAACCAACCTCTAAACCCAATCCCTAAACCTAACCATTATTCAAATGTAACCCTCAATCCTATCCCCAATAATCAATTTCACAACTTATCCTTAAATTTATTCCCCATAACTTATTCCCCCCAAAACAAAACCCAGACTCCCTTAAAAACCTAGGTAATAGACTTCCAGACTCCATAATTAAATTTTAATCCCAATTCCAAACATTCCCCTTACTTTTAAGACATATTCTTGTACATACAAACTTCACATCATTCAATTACACCACATCTCATCCCACTGAATTACCTTAACAAAACAGACTATAGAACGAATACTTTCGGATGCATCTTTTAAGGACACAACAATAGCCTCAACACCTGTGAGTGCCAGTGCACTTGAGGATGTCAGAGGAACCAAAGGTTTGATTCACCTGACAACCTCAATAACCTATTTTTTTAAACCTAACCCTAACCCTAACCCTCACCCTCACCCTACCCCTAACCCTAACCCTAACCCCTAACCCCTAACCCCTAACCCCTAACCCTAACCCCTAACCCCTAACCCTAACCCTAACCCCTAACCCTAACCCTAACCCGTTTCACCCTGAGGCCAGTTTTCTAAACCTGTGCTGTGTTGAGACCTTGTTGACCGAGGGCCATGATGGTGAAAAGCCTGGACGGCCTTCCTGGTGACAATGAGATACACAGTTGCGTCTAGGCAAGGTGTTCCCTGCTTCCATCGGCAAATATCCAGCCTGGGCAAATATTGTCTTCCGGAGGCAAGTCAAGCCAGGAACTCTGAGAGATGTTTCCATCCCCAATGTGCCACTTGTAAGAACTGTGTAAAAAGCGACAGAGAACGTGATCAGCAAAGAAACACAATTCTCCTGAGAACGACAATCAACGTGCCGATCGTAATCTCAGTGCATACCTGGATGCCCAACAAGCCAAGCCAGTGGTTCCCAAGCGTTGTAATGCCACGGCACACTTTGCTGAGACCAAAAACCTTCGCGGCGCACCAACATGAAAAAAAAAAAAAGGATTTACTAGGTATTGTCTCACCTGAATGGCAACAGGCTGCTAAAACTATTATCACACGCACATTGCATGTTAAAGTATGTCAGTAAGGGAGTAATTAAAAGGGCAAATGTGTGAAGTGCAAGGAGTGGCCTTTAGTGGTTAGGTAAAAAAGTACACAGACAAACTAAATAATCCCTTGATACAAATGATTTATTTAGTGCAGACAGACCAAGACCAGACACAATAAACTATTCGCAGTAAATATAAATTCACAGCAAAATAGGTTCAGTTCACAATATCCTATAACAAGCTGTATTTAACGAAGTGGTTAAACGTTACAAAGGGCATTACAATTGTTGAAAAACAATAGCACACGGATCAAACATGCTATCCCCGCCGTTTTATTCGATTTGATTAGACGTTTCGCGACCGAAATGTTTTGTGTGCAGACTGAACGCACACCTGAGCCGAGCACGATCACAATACATATCCACAGTTAATCTAAGCAGTATCATATTGTAACCGTTTCGGTCTGTTATCAACCCATCCGGATCCAAAACCAGGAGTCAGACACCCTTTTCGGTGGACACGCTGTTGACTTCTCACAAGCACCATCTGCCTTCACAAAGGCAGCGCTAGCAGTGGAAAGAACGAAGAACTGCAGGAGAAACGCCGGGGCTATTTAGAGCCCGATTATTCAACACAGAGGGGGGAAACCAAAGCCAAATGAGACTTAGAGGAACAGGAGACATCCAACAACAGTGTAAAGATAAAAAGGAATTCACCATCTGTCCCTTTAATCAATTGCCTTGCAGTTCCACTGTGTAGCGTTATGTTGGGTGTATTTTGATAAGAGCATTTGGGCTCTGAGCTGAAGCACTGATCTAAAGAAGACCTCTCCACCCCCAAAGTTATCAGATTTCCTTTGCTCATCAGCTTGGAACTGGTTTGCATCAAAGTGACAGTTTTGGGGAGGATGGCACCGAGAAGAGGCCAAATAGGTTGAATCCTGCTATGAGATGTCTGGAGAAAGGGGCCTGTAGGTGATAAAATCTCTTTGAAGTGGACGAGAGCCGAAATCCCGACATAGGGCTACGAACCCGGGCCAACCGGCATTTCCAAAAGATGGCATGGATTGACATCAGTCATAAATCAAGCCCCCCTCCATTAGGACACTGGGGGCTGAAACCGAAATCCAATCTCAAGAACTCAAGAACCAATCACCTATTGATCTGACAGACTATAAGGAACAGTGCACAGTCTATCTCTCTCTCTCTCTCTCTTTCTCTCTCACCTGAACCAGTAACTCGCTGCCACAGCTCAAGCTGTAGCTCTGTTGCCCGAACCGGAACCAGAAACCAACCAAGTCTTTGCCGGCAACAGAAGAGTTAAACTGGGAGAAGGAGATTGAGCCGTACGAAGAATTCTATTAAAGGACTTTATTAAAGAAAGAACTTTACAGACTGTGCATGTCCGCCTGTGCCCACCTGATCAGTGGAGTTTTACAGCTGGACAATTGAGTAAGTCGAATGTATATGAAAGTGTTCAGTCATTTAAATAGCTATTTGAGTCTTAAGAAACTTGACCCTTGGAACAAACAGGGCCCTGCTTTCCTCAAAGACTTTGTCTTCAAGTAACTACGGTGGAACCCTGCTTACAAAGAAGATTTTGTGCACAACCTTGGAGCCTTCAAACCAGTGGAAAATCTGTTTGGAAAAGACTCTAATTTCGCGAAACCCCAACTTCCAGGTGCATCGACTGAGTGGAAGTTCTTGGACAAAGCCGAACCGCACTGCCTTTGTTCCAAACTACACGGACCATGTGCCGTGTGCTGTGATCTGAGCCCGAAGACAGAGAGGCCTCTCTGTGACGAAGTTCAGATAAGTTTAACAGTTTGGAGTTCATGATTCATGACATTTGAGAAATCAATTAGAAATGTTATTCTGTGATTCATAACTCTAGAATGTGTAATATCATTTAGTTTTCTTAAATATAAATGTGTGTTACATTAAACTGTTTTGTTGATAATTTTAGAAATAAAATCTGTCAACCCCGAGAAATATCTTCTCATTCCTGTTTAACTGTTTAGTCTGAAATTGACACAAGTCAATAGACGTTAGATTATTGGTGGCCCTGCCTATCCTTGATCATTGAATAATAATCAGTTAAGGGAAATTGTGGTAACAAGTAATGATAGGATCTTTCTCGGCACCTAAACGTAAATGAGACTGATATATATATATAACGAGAAGTTACCTGACATAAATACTAACCTGCGTAGTTATTTAATGTCTGACTAACAATACTAACGAGAGACTCACCTTCGTCTTACTAACCGGTATTGTAGTTAATGTGTTTATAACCTTTTTTGTTTAACGATTTGTGTGTTATCATATGCGATCCCATGGTCTTTGATTTGGTCACGGAAGTGATTTGTCTTTGATTTGTTGATCTAGAGTTGAATTTTAATTAGCTTTTCCCTTTTGTATAATTAGTGTAGTGCTACATTTAGTCTTTGTTTTTGAATAAATTTAACAATTTATATCTTTGGAATTGGTGTCTGTGTCCAATTATTACAGAAATTGAGTTCTACAAGATTCCAGGATTCGTGATAAGGTGATACTATAAATTCACTTCTTAAATTGAAATTTATAAGTGTACCTTACGATACAACTGATAGCACTGCAACTCAGTGTAGGTGTGCGTTCAGTCTCAAGAACTGACCTGTGGCCCCATGCCATGCAGAAGTCCACAGCTATGCGTGTCAGCATGCTCTGCTCCTCATCCCCAATGTGCCACTTGTAAGAACTGTGTAAAAAGCGACAGAGAACGTGATCAGCAAAGAAACACAATTCTCCTGAGAATGACAATCATCGTGCCGATCGTAATCTCAGTGCATACCTGGATGCCCAACAAGCCAAGCCAGTGGTTCCCAAGCGTTGTAATGCCACGGCACACTTTGCTGAGACCAAAAACCTTCGCAGCGCACCAACATGAAAAAAAAAAAAAAGGATTTACTAGGTATTGTCTCACCTGAATGGCAACAGGCTGCTAAAACTATTATCACACGCACATTGCATGTTAAAGTATGTCAGTAAGGGAGTAATTAAAAGGGCAAATGTGTGAAGTGCAAGGAGTGGCCTTTAGTGGTTAGGTAAAAAAGTACACAGACAAACTAAATAATCCCTTGATACAAATGATTTATTTAGTGCAGACAGACCAAGACCAGACACAATAAACTATTCGCAGTAAATATAAATTCACAGCAAAATAGGTTCAGTTCACAATATCCTATAACAAGCTGTATTTAACGAAGTGGTTAAACGTTACAAAGGGCATTACAATTGTTGAAAAACAATAGCACACGGATCAAACATGCTATCCCCGCCGTTTTATTCGATTTGATTAGACGTTTCGCGACCGAAATGTTTTGTGTGCAGACTGAACGCACACCTGAGCCGAGCACGATCACAATACATATCCACAGTTAATCTAAGCAGTATCATATTGTAACCGTTTCGGTCTGTTATCAACCCATCCGGATCCAAAACCAGGAGTCAGACACCCTTTTCGGTGGACACGCTGTTGACTTCTCACAAGCACCATCTGCCTTCACAAAGGCAGCGCTAGCAGTGGAAAGAACGAAGAACTGCAGGAGAAACGCCGGGGCTATTTAGAGCCCGATTATTCAACACAGAGGGGGGAAACCAAAGCCAAATGAGACTTAGAGGAACAGGAGACATCCAACAACAGTGTAAAGATAAAAAGGAATTCACCATCTGTCCCTTTAATCAATTGCCTTGCAGTTCCACTGTGTAGCGTTATGTTGGGTGTATTTTGATAAGAGCATTTGGGCTCTGAGCTGAAGCACTGATCTAAAGAAGACCTCTCCACCCCCAAAGTTATCAGATTTCCTTTGCTCATCAGCTTGGAACTGGTTTGCATCAAAGTGACAGTTTTGGGGAGGATGGCACCGAGAAGAGGCCAAATAGGTTGAATCCTGCAATGAGATGTCTGGAGAAAGGGGCCTGTAGGTGATAAAATCTCTTTGAAGTGGACGAGAGCCGAAATCCCGACATAGAGCTACGAACCCGGGCCAACCGGCATTTCCAAAAGATGGCATGGATTGACATCAGTCATAAATCAAGCCCCCCTCCATTAGGACACTGGGGGCTGAAACCGAAATCCAATCTCAAGAACTGAAGAACCAATCACCTATTGATCTGACAGACTATAAGGAACAGTGCACAGTCTCTCTCTCTCTCTCTCTCTCTTTCTCTCTCACCTGAACCAGTAACTCGCTGCCACAGCTCAAGCTGTAGCTCTGTTGCCCGAACCGGAACCAGAAACCAACCAAGTCTTTGCCGGCAACAGAAGAGTTAAACTGGGAGAAGGAGATTGAGCCGTACGAAGAATTCTATTCAAGGACTTTATTAAAGAAAGAACTTTACAGACTGTGCATGTCCGCCTGTGCCCACCTGATCAGTGGAGTTTTACAGCTGGACAATTGAGTAAGTCGAATGTATATGAAAGTGTTCAGTCATTTAAATAGCTATTTGAGTCTTAAGAAACTTGACCCTTGGAACAAACAGGGCCCTGCTTTCCTCAAAGACTTTGTCTTCAAGTAACTACGGTGGAACCCTGCTTACAAAGAAGATTTTGTGCACAACCTTGGAGCCTTCAAACCAGTGGAAAATCTGTTTGGAAAAGACTCTAATTTCGCGAAACCCCAAAATCCAGGTGCATCGACTGAGTGGAAGTTCTTGGACAAAGCCGAACCGCACTGCCTTTGTTCCAAACCACACGGACCATGTGCCGTGTGCTGTGATCTGAGCCCGAAGACAGAGAGGCCTCTCTGCGACGAAGTTCAGATAAGTTTAACAGTTTGGAGTTCATGATTCATGACATTTGAGAAATCAATTAGAAATGTTATTCTGTGATTCATAACTCTAGAATGTGTAATATCATTTAGTTTTCTTAAATATAAATGTGTGTTACATTAAACTGTTTTGTTGATAATTTTAGAAATAAAATCTGTCAACCCCGAGAAATATCTTCTCATTCCTGTTTAACTGTTTAGTCTGAAATTGACACAAGTCAATAGACGTTAGATTATTGGTGGCCCTGCCTATCCTTGATCATTGAATAATAATCAGTTAAGGGAAATTGTGGTAACAAGTAATGATAGGATCTTTCTCGTCACCTAAACGTAAATGAGACTGATATATATATATAACGAGAAGTTACCTGACATAAATACTAACCTGCGTAGTTATTTAATGTCTGACTAACAATACTAACGAGAGACTCACCTTCGTCTTACTAACCGGTATTGTAGTTAATGTGTTTATAACCTTTTTTGTTTAACGATTTGTGTGTTATCATATGCGATCCCATGGTCTTTGATTTGGTCACGGAAGTGATTTGTCTTTGATTTGTTGATCTAGAGTTGAATCTTAATTAGCTTTTCCCTTTTGTATAATTAGTGTAGTGCTACATTTAGTCTTTGTTTTTGAATAAATTTAACAATTTATATCTTTGGAATTGGTGTCTGTGTCCAATTATTACAGAAATTGAGTTCTACAAGATTCCAGGATTCGTGATAAGGTGATACTATAAATTCACTTCTTAAATTGAAATTTATAAGTGTACCTTACGATACAACTGATAGTACTGCAACTCATTGTAGGTGTGCGTTCAGTCCGGCAAACACAACATTTCAGTTATGAAACGCTTTCTACAGGTGATGTATAAATGTAATATTTTCACACATTTGAATAAGTTTGATTTGATACAAGATTTATGAAGTTGACCAAACAAAATGACATAATATTTTTCAGGGGATAAAAATCTCACGACACAATTGGGTAGTCCTCACGGCACACGGGTTGAAAACCACTGAGCCAAGCCACGGTGCTTCTTGGCTTTGCACTGCCACTGAGACTGCCAGGCGAAGACGGTGAGAAGCTTACCTTCGATAGCTCAGTTGATAGAGCGGAGGACTGTAGGTTTCAGGCAGCGGGCATCCTTAGGTCGCTGGTTCAATTCCGGCTCGAAGGAAGGCGTGATTATGGTTTGACAACGGTTTTGGACGAGCTCCCAAATGTCAAGCCATTGGATTTGCATGAGGACAAGGAGAAAACCCCGGAAATTCGGATTTGTTGTGGAGAACTCGCATTGCCCAAACATCTCATATGCATGTGACCCTTGTCACCCTGAGCCCAGTTTTCTAAACCGGCCAGAAAGCGGTCTGGAACAATCATGAAGCCAACACATTGTGAAGCACTTCACTGAAGCCCGGGTAGCTCAGCCGGTAGAGCATCAGACTTTTAATCTGAGGGTCCAGGGTTCGAGTCCCTGTTCGGGCGCCTTGTTGACCAAGGGCCATGATGGTGAAAAGCCTGGATGGCCTTCCAGGTGACAATAAAATATGCAGTTGCGTCTAGGCAAGGTGTCTAGTCCTCTTTGCTTCTTTCGGCAAATATCCAGCCTGGGCAAGTGTTGTCTTCCAGAGGCAAGTCAAGCCAGGAACTCTGAGAGATGTTTTTGCCGTTGACGACGTGTCACTTTAGAACAGCACAACATGCATCTCTACTTGACTTGGCACAATCTGTGAGGGTTGGACCAACACAACGTGTCCACACATTTGCAGGCGTCTTGAAATACTTGGAATGACCTGTGGCCCCATGCCATGCAGAAGTCCACAGCTATGCGTGTCAGCATGCTCTGCTCCTCATCCCCAATGTGCCACTTGTAAGAACTGTGTAAAAAGCGACAGAGAACGTGATCAGCAAAGAAACACAATTCTCCTGAGAACGACAATCATCGTGCCGATCGTAATCTCAGTGCATACCTGGATGCCCAACAAGCCAAGCCAGTGGTTCCCAAGCGTTGTAATGCCACGGCACACTTTGCTGAGACCAAAAACCTTCGCGGCGCACCAACATGAAAAAAAAAAAAAGGATTTACTAGGTATTGTCTCACCTGAATGGCAACATGCTGCTAAAACTATTATCACACGCACATTGCATGTTAAAGTATGTCAGTAAGGGAGTAATTAAAAGGGCAAATGTGTGAAGTGCAAGGAGTGGCCTTTAGTGGTTAGGTAAAAAAGTACACAGACAAACTAAATAATCCCTTGATACAAATCATTTATTTAGTGCAGACAGACCAAGACCAGACACAATAAACTATTCGCAGTAAATATAAATTCACAGCAAAATAGGTTCAGTTCACAATATCCTATAACAAGCTGTATTTAACGAAGTGGTTAAACGTTACAAAGGGCATTACAATTGTTGAAAAACAATAGCACACGGATCAAACATGCTATCCCCGCCGTTTTATTCGATTTGATTAGACGTTTCGCGACCGAAATGTTTTGTGTGCAGACTGAACGCACACCTGAGCCGAGCACGATCACAATACATATCCACAGTTAATCTAAGCAGTATCATATTGTAACCGTTTCGGTCTGTTATCAACCCATCCGGATCCAAAACCAGGAGTCAGACACCCTTTTCGGTGAACACGCTGTTGACTTCTCACAAGCACCATCTGCCTTCACAAAGGCAGCGCTAGCAGTGGAAAGAACGAAGAACTGCAGGAGAAACGCCGGGGCTATTTAGAGCCCGATTATTCAACACAGAGGGGGGAAACCAAAGCCAAATGAGACTTAGAGGAACAGGAGACATCCAACAACAGTGTAAAGATAAAAAGGAATTCACCATCTGTCCCTTTAATCAATTGCCTTGCAGTTCCACTGTGTAGCGTTATGTTGGGTGTATTTTGATAAGAGCATTTGGGCTCTGAGCTGAAGCACTGATCTAAAGAAGACCTCTCCACCCCCAAAGTTAACAGATTTCCTTTGCTCGTCAGCTTGGAACTGGTTTGCATCAAAGTGACAGTTTTGGGGAGGATGGCACTGAGAAGAGGCCAAATAGGTTGAATCCTGCAATGAGATGTCTGGAGAAAGGGGCCTGTAGGTGATAAAATCTCTTTGAAGTGGACGAGAGCCGAAATCCCGACATAGAGCTACGAACCCGGGCCAACCGGCATTTCCAAAAGATGGCATGGATTGACATCAGTCATAAATCAAGCCCCCCTCCATTAGGACACTGGGGGCTGAAACCGAAATCCAATCTCAAGAACTGAAGAACCAATCACCTATTGATCTGACAGACTATAAGGAACAGTGCACAGTCTCTCTCTCTCTCTCTCTCTCTTTCTCTCTCACCTGAACCAGTAACTCGCTGCCACAGCTCAAGCTGTAGCTCTGTTGCCCGAACCGGAACCAGAAACCAACCAAGTCTTTGCCGGCAACAGAAGAGTTAAACTGGGAGAAGGAGATTGAGCCGTACGAAGAATTCTATTAAAGGACTTTATTAAAGAATGAACTTTACAGACTGTGCATGTCCGCCTGTGCCCACCTGATCAGTGGAGTTTTACAGCTGGACAATTGAGTAAGTCGAATGTATATGAAAGTGTTCAGTCATTTAAATAGCTATTTGAGTCTTAAGAAACTTGACCCTTGGAACAAACAGGGCCCTGCTTTCCTCAAAGACTTTGTCTTCAAGTAACTACGGTGGAACCCTGCTTACAAAGAAGATTTTGTGCACAACCTTGGAGCCTTCAAACCAGTGGAAAATCTGTTTGGAAAAGACTCTAATTTCGCGAAACCCCAAAATCCAGGTGCATCGACTGAGTGGAAGTTCTTGGACAAAGCCGAACCGCACTGCCTTTGTTCCAAACCACACGGACCATGTGCCGTGTGCTGTGATCTGAGCCCGAAGACAGAGAGGCCTCTCTGCGACGAAGTTCAGATAAGTTCAACAGTTTGGAGTTCATGATTCATGACATTTGAGAAATCAATTAGAAATGTTATTCTGTGATTCATAACTCTAGAATGTGTAATATCATTTAGTTTTCTTAAATATAAATGTGTGTTACATTAAACTGTTTTGTTGATAATTTTAGAAATAAAATCTGTCAACCCCGAGAAATATCTTCTCATTCCTGTTTAACTGTTTAGTCTGAAATTGACACAAGTCAATAGACGTTAGATTATTGGTGGCCCTGCCTATCCTTGATCATTGAATAATAATCAGTTAAGGGAAATTGTGGTAACAAGTAATGATAGGATCTTTCTCGGCACCTAAACGTAAATGAGACTGATATATATATATAACGAGAAGTTACCTGACATAAATACTAACCTGCGTAGTTATTTAATGTCTGACTAACAATACTAACGAGAGACTCACCTTCGTCTTACTAACCGGTATTGTAGTTAATGTGTTTATAACCTTTTTTGTTTAACGATTTGTGTGTTATCATATGCGATCCCATGGTCTTTGATTTGGTCACGGAAGTGATTTGTCTTTGATTTGTTGATCTAGAGTTGAATTTTAATTAGCTTTTCCCTTTTGTATAATTAGTGTAGTGCTACATTTAGTCTTTGTTTTTGAATAAATTTAACAATTTATATCTTTGGAATTGGTGTCTGTGTCCAATTATTACAGAAATTGAGTTCTACAAGATTCCAGGATTCGTGATAAGGTGATACTATAAATTCACTTCTTAAATTGAAATTTATAAGTGTACCTTACGATACAACTGATAGCACTGCAACTCAGTGTAGGTGTGCGTTCAGTCCGGCAAACACAACATTTCAGTTATGAAACGCTTTCTACAGGTGATGTATAAATGTAATATTTTCACACATTTGAATAAGTTTGATTTGATACAAGATTTATGAAGTTGACCAAACAAAATGACATAATATTTTTCAGGGGATAAAAATGTCACGACACAATTGGGTAGTCCTCACGGCACACGGGTTGAAAACCACTGAGCCAAGCCACGGTGCTTCTTGGCTTTGCACTGCCACTGAGACTGCCAGGCGAAGACGGTGAGAAGCTTACCTTCGATAGCTCAGTTGGTAGAGCGGAGGACTGTAGGTTTCAGGCAGCGGGCATCCTTAGGTCGCTGGTTCAATTCCGGATCGAAGGAAGGCGTGATTATGGTTTGACATCGGTTTTGGACGAGCTCCCAAATGTCAAGCCATTGGATTTGCATGAGGACAAGGAGAAAACCCCGGAAATTCGGATTTGTTGTGGAGAACTCGCATTGCCCAAACATCTCATATGCATGTGACCCTTGTCACCCTGAGCCCAGTTTTCTAAACCGGCCAGAAAGCGGTCTGGAACAATCATGAAGCCAACACATTGTGAAGCACTTCACTGAAGCCCGGGTAGCTCAGCCGGTAGAGCATCAGACTTTTAATCTGAGGGTCCAGGGTTCGAGTCCCTGTTCGGGCGCCTTGTTGACCAAGGGCCATGATGGTGAAAAGCCTGGATGGCCTTCCAGGTGACAATAAAATATGCAGTTGCGTCTAGGCAAGTTGTCTAGTCCTCTTTGCTTCTTTCGGCAAATATCCAGCCTGGGCAAGTGTTGTCTTCCAGAGGCAAGTCAAGCCAGGAACTCTGAGAGATGTTTTTGCCGTTGACGACGTGTCACTTTAGAACAGCACAACATGCATCTCTACTTGACTTGGCACAATCTGTGAGGGTTGGGCCAACACAACGTGTCCACACATTTGCAGGCGTCTTGAAATACTTGGAATGACCTGTGGCCCCATGCCATGCAGAAGTCCACAGCTATGCGTGTCAGCATGCTCTGCTCCTCATCCCCAATGTGCCACTTGTAAGAACTGTGTAAAAAGCGACAGAGACCAAAAACCTTCGCGGCGCACCAACATGAAAAAAAAAAAAAAGGATTTACTAGGTATTGTCTCACCTGAATGGCAACAGGCTGCTAAAACTATTATCACACGCACATTGCATGTTAAAGTATGTCAGTAAGGGATTAATTAAAAGGGCAAATGTGTGAAGTGCAAGGAGTGGCCTTTAGTGGTTAGGTAAAAAAGTACACAGACAAACTAAATAATCCCTTGATATTAATCATTTATTTAGTGCAGACAGACCAAGACCAGACACAATAAACTATTCGCAGTAAATATAAATTCACAGCAAAATAGGTTCAGTTCACAATATCCTATAACGAGCTGTATTTAACGAAGTGGTTAAACATTACAAAGGGCATTACAATTGTTGAAAAACAATAGCACACGGATAAAATATGCTATCCCCGCCGTTTTATTCGATTTGATTAGACGTTTCGCGACCGAAATGTTTTGTGTGCAGACTGAACGCACACCTGAGCCGAGCACGATCACAATACATATCCACAGTTAATCTAAGCAGTATCATATTGTAACCGTTTCGGTCTGTTATCAACCCATCCGGATCCAATACCAGGAGTCAGACACCCTTTTCGGTGGACACGCTGTTGACTTCTCACAAGCACCATCTGCCTTCACAAAGGCAGCGCTAGCAGTGGAAAGAACGAGGAACTGCAGGAGAAACGCCGGGGCTATTTAGAGTCCGATTATTCAACACAGAGGGGGGAAACCAAAGCCAAATGAGACTTAGAGGAACAGGAGACATCCAACAACAGTGTAAAGATAAAAAGGAATTCACCATCTGTCCCTTTAATCAATTGCCTTGCAGTTCCACTGTGTAGCGTTATGTTGGGTTTATTTTGATAAGAGCATTTGGGCTCTGAGCTGAAGCACTGATCTAAAGAAGACCTCTCCAACCCCAAAGTTATCAGATTTCCTTTGCTCATCAGCATGGAACTGGTTTGCATCAAAGTGACAGTTTTGGGGAGGATGGCACCGAGAAGAGGCCAAATAGGTTGAATCCTGCTATGAGATGTCTGGAGAAAGGGGCCTGTAGGTGATAAAAACTCTTTGAAGTGGACGAGAGCCGAAATCCCGACATAGAGCTACGAACCCGGGCCAACCGGCATTTCCAAAAGATGGCATGGATTGACATCAGTCATAAATCAAGCCCCCCTCCATTAGGACACTGGGGGCTGAAACCGAAATCCAATCTCAAGAACTCAAGAACCAATCACCTATTGATCTGACAGACTATAAGGAACAGTGCACAGTCTCTCTCTCTCTCTCTCTCTTTCTCTCTCACCTGAACCAGTAACTCGCTGCCACAGCTCAAGCTGTAGCTCTGTTGCCCGAACCGGAACCAGAAACCAACCAAGTCTTTGCTGGCAACAGAAGAGTTAAACTGGGAGAAGGAGATTGAGCCGTACGAAGAATTCTATTAAAGGACTTTATTAAAGAAAGAACTTTACAGACTGTGCATGTCCGCCTGTGCCCACCTGATCAGTTGAGTTTTACAGCTGGACAATTGAGTAAGTCGAATGTATATGAAAGTGTTCAGTCATTTAAATAGCTATTTGAGTCTTAAGAAACTTGACCCTTGGAACAAACAGGGCCCTGCTTTCCTCAAAGACTTTGTCTTCAAGTAACTACGGTGGAACCCTGCTTACAAAGAAGATTTTGTGCACAACCTTGGAGCCTTCAAACCAGTGGAAAATCTGTTTGGAAAAGACTCTAATTTCGCGAAACCCCAAAATCCAGGTGCATCGACTGAGTGGAAGTTCTTGGACAAAGCCGAACCGCACTGCCTTTGTTCCAAACCACACGGACCATGTGCCGTGTGCTGTGATCTGAGCCCGAAGACAGAGAGGCCTCTCTGCGACGAAGTTCAGATAAGTTTAACAGTTTGGAGTTCATGATTCATGACATTTGAGAAATCAATTAGAAATGTTATTCTGTGATTCATAACTCTAGAATGTGTAATATCATTTAGTTTTCTTAAATATAAATGTGTGTTACATTAAACTGTTTTGTTGATAATTTTAGAAATAAAATCTGTCAACCCCGAGAAATATCTTCTCATTCCTGTTTAACTGTTTAGTCTGAAATTGACACAAGTCAATAGACGTTAGATTATTGGTGGCCCTGCCTATCCTTGATCATTGAATAATAATCAGTTAAGGGAAATTGTGGTAACAAGTAATGATAGGATCTTTCTCGTCACCTAAACGTAAATGAGACTGATATATATATATAACGAGAAGTTACCTGACATAAATACTAACCTGCGTAGTTATTTAATGTCTGACTAACAATACTAAGGAGAGACTCACCTTCGTCTTACTAACCGGTATTGTAGTTAATGTGTTTATAACCTTTTTTGTTTAACGATTTGTGTGTTATCATATGCGATCCCATGGTCTTTGATTTGGTCACGGAAGTGATTTGTCTTTGATTTGTTGATCTAGAGTTGAATTTTAATTAGCTTTTCCCTTTTGTATAATTAGTGTAGTGCTACATTTAGTCTTTGTTTTTGAATAAATTTAACAATTTATATCTTTGGAATTGGTGTCTGTGTCTAATTATTACAGAAATTGAGTTCTACAAGATTCCAGGATTCGTGATAAGGTGATACTATAAATTCACTTCTTAAATTGAAATTTATAAGTGTACCTTACGATACAACTGATAGCACTGCAACTCAGTGTAGGTGTGCGTTCAGTCCGGCAAACACAACATTTCAGTTATGAAACGCTTTCTACAGGTGATGTATAAATGTAATATTTTCACACATTTGAATAAGTTTGATTTGATACAAGATTTATGAAGTTGACCAAACAAAATGACATAATATTTTTCAGGGGATAAAAATCTCACGACACAATTGGGTAGTCCTCACGGCACACGGGTTGAAAACCACTGAGCCAAGCCACGGTGCTTCTTGGCTTTGCACTGCCACTGAGACTGCCAGGCGAAGACGGTGAGAAGCTTACCTTCGATAGCTCAGTTGGTAGAGCGGAGGACTGTAGGTTTCAGGCAGCAGGCATCCTTAGGTCGCTGGTTCAATTCCGGCTCGAAGGAAGGCGTGATTATGGTTTGACATCGGTTTTGGACGAGCTCCCAAATGTCAAGCCATTGGAATTGCATGAGGACAAGGAGAAAACCCCGGAAATTCGGATTTGTTGTGGAGAACTCGCATTGCCCAAACATCTCATATGCATGTGACCCTTGTCACCCTGAGCCCAGTTTTCTAAACCGGCCAGAAAGCGGTCTGGAACAATCATGAAGCCAACACATTGTGAAGCACTTCACTGAAGCCCGGGTAGCTCAGCCGGTAGAGCATCAGACTTTTAATCTGAGGGTCCAGGGTTCGAGTCCCTGTTCGGGCGCCTTGTTGACCAAGGGCCATGATGGTGAAAAGCCTGGATGGCCTTCCAGGTGACAATAAAATATGCAGTTGCGTCTAGGCAAGTTGTCTAGTCCTCTTTGCTTCTTTCGGCAAATATCCAGCCTGGGCAAGTGTTGTCTTCCAGAGGCAAGTCAAGCCAGGAACTCTGAGAGATGTTTTTGCCGTTGACGACGTGTCACTTTAGAACAGCACAACATGCATCTCTACTTGACTTGGCACAATCTGTGAGGGTTGGGCCAACACAACGTGTCCACACATTTGCAGGCGTCTTGAAATACTTGGAATGACCTGTGGCCCCATGCCATGCAGAAGTCCACAGCTATGCGTGTCAGCATGCTCTGCTCCTCATCCCCAATGTGCCACTTGTAAGAACTGTGTAAAAAGCGACAGAGACCAAAAACCTTCGCGGCGCACCAACATGAAAAAAAAAAAAAAGGATTTACTAGGTATTGTCTCACCTGAATGGCAACAGGCTGCTAAAACTATTATCACACGCACATTGCATTTTAAAGTATGTCAGTAAGGGAGTAATTAAAAGGGCAAATGTGTGAAGTGCAAGGAGTGGCCTTTAGTGGTTAGGTAAAAAAGTACACAGACAAACTAAATAATCCCTTGATATAAATCATTTATTTAGTGCAGACAGACCAAGACCAGACACAATAAACTATTCGCAGTAAATATAAATTCACAGCAAAATAGGTTCAGTTCACAATATCCTATAACGAGCTGTATTTAACGAAGTGGTTAAACGTTACAAAGGGCATTACAATTGTTGAAAAACAATAGCACACGGATAAAATATGCTATCCCCGCCGTTTTATTCGATTTGATTAGACGTTTCGCGACCGAAATGTTTTGTGTGCAGACTGAACACACACCTGAGCCGAGCACGATCACAATACATATCCACAGTTAATCTAAGCAGTATCATATTGTAACCGTTTCGGTCTGTTATCAACCCATCCGGATCCAATACCAGGAGTCAGACACCCTTTTCGGTGGACACGCTGTTGACTTCTCACAAGCACCATCTGCCTTCACAAAGGCAGCGCTAGCAGTGGAAAGAACGAAGAACTGCAGGAGAAACGCCGGGGCTATTTAGAGTCCGATTATTCAACACAGAGGGGGGAAACCAAAGCCAAATGAGACTTAGAGGAACAGGAGACATCCAACAACAGTGTAAAGATAAAAAGGAATTCACCATCTGTCCCTTTAATCAATTGCCTTGCAGTTTCACTGTGTAGCGTTATGTTGGGTTTATTTTGATAAGAGCATTTGGGCTCTGAGCTGAAGCACTGATCTAAAGAAGACCTCTCCACCCCCAAAGTTATCAGATTTCCTTTGCTCATCAGCTTGGAACTGGTTTGCATCAAAGTGACAGTTTTGGGGAGGATGGCACCGAGAAGAGGCCAAATAGGTTGAATCCTGCTATGAGATGTCTGGAGAAAGGGGCCTGTAGGTGATAAAAACTCTTTGAAGTGGACGAGAGCCGAAATCCCGACATAGAGCTACGAACCCGGGCCAACCGGCATTTCCAAAAGATGGCATGGATTGACATCAGTCATAAATCAAGCCCCCCTCCATTAGGACACTGGGGGCTGAAACCGAAATCCAATCTCAAGAACTCAAGAACCAATCACCTATTGATCTGACAGACTATAAGGAACAGTGCACAGTCTCTCTCTCTCTCTCTCTCTCTCTCTCTCTTTCTCTCTCACCTGAACCAGTAACTCGCTGCCACAGCTCAAGCTGTAGCTCTGTTGCCCGAACCGGAACCAGAAACCAACCAAGTCTTTGCCGGCAACAGAAGAGTTAAACTGGGAGAAGGAGATTGAGCCGTACGAAGAATTCTATTCAAGGACTTTATTAAAGAAAGAACTTTACAGACTGTGCATGTCCGCCTGTGCCCACCTGATCAGTTGAGTTTTACAGCTGGACAATTGAGTAAGTCGAATGTATATGAAAGTGTTCAGTCATTTAAATAGCTATTTGAGTCTTAAGAAACTTGACCCTTGGAACAAACAGGGCCCTGCTTTCCTCAAAGACTTTGTCTTCAAGTAACTACGGTGGAACCCTGCTTACAAAGAAGATTTTGTGCACAACCTTGGAGCCTTCAAACCAGTGGAAAATCTGTTTGGAAAAGACTCTAATTTCGCGAAACCCCAAAATCCAGGTGCATCGACTGAGTGGAAGTTCGTGGACAAAGCCGAACCGCACTGCCTTTGTTCCAAACCACACGGACCATGTGCCGTGTGCTGTGATCTGAGCCCGAAGACAGAGAGGCCTCTCTGCGACGAAGTTCAGATAAGTTTAACAGTTTGGAGTTCATGATTCATGACATTTGAGAAATCAATTAGAAATGTTATTCTGTGATTCATAACTCTAGAATGTGTAATATCATTTAGTTTTCTTAAATATAAATGTGTGTTACATTAAACTGTTTTGTTGATAATTTTAGAAATAAAATCTGTCAACCCCGTGAAATATCTTCTCATTCCTGTTTAACTGTTTAGTCTGAAATTGACACAAGTCAATAGACGTTAGATTATTGGTGGCCCTGCCTATCCTTGATCATTGAATAATAATCAGTTAAGGGAAATTGTGGTAACAAGTAATGATAGGATCTTTCTCGGCACCTAAACGTAAATGAGACTGATATATATATATATAACGAGAAGTTACCTGACATAAATACTAAACTGCGTAGTTATTTAATGTCTGACTAACAATACTAACGAGAGACTCACCTTCGTCTTACTAACCGGTATTGTAGTTAATGTGTTTATAACCTTTTTTGTTTAACGATTTGTGTGTTATCATATGCGATCGCATGGTCTTTGATTTGGTCACGGAAGTGATTTGTCTTTGATTTGTTGATCTAGAGTTGAATTTTAATTAGCTTTTCCCTTTTGTATAATTAGTGTAGTGCTACATTTAGTCTTTGTTTTTGAATAAATTTAACAATTTATATCTTTGGAATTGGTGTCTGTGTCCAATTATTACAGAAATTGAGTTCTACAAGATTCCAGGATTCGTGATAAGGTGATACTATAAATTCACTTCTTAAATTGAAATTTATAAGTGTACCTTACGATACAATTGATAGTACTGCAACTCAGTGTAGGTGTGCGTTCAGTCCGGCAAACAAAACATTTCAGTTATGAAACGCTTTCTACAGGTGATGTATAAATGTAATATTTTCACACATTTGAATAAGTTTGATTTGATACAAGATTTATGAAGTTGACCAAACAAAATGACATAATATTTTTCAGGGGATAAAAATCTCACGACACAATTGGGTAGTCCTCACGGCACACGGGTTGAAAACCACTGAGCCAAGCCACGGTGCTTCTTGGCTTTGCACTGCCACTGAGACTGCCAGGCGAAGACGGTGAGAAGCTTACCTTCGATAGCTCAGTTGGTAGAGCGGAGGACTGTAGGTTTCAGGCAGCAGGCATCCTTAGGTCGCTGGTTCAATTCCGGCTCGAAGGAAGGCGTGATTATGGTTTGACAACGGTTTTGGACGAGCTCCCAAATGTCAAGCCATTGGATTTGCATGAGGACAAGGAGAAAACCCCGGAAATTCGGATTTGTTGTGGAGAACTCGCATTGCCCAAACATCTCATATGCATGTGACCCTTGTCACCCTGAGCCCAGTTTTCTAAACCGGCCAGAAAGCGGTCTGGAACAATCATGAAGCCAACACATTGTGAAGCACTTCACTGAAGCCCGGGTAGCTCAGCCGGTAGAGCATCAGACTTTTAATCTGAGGGTCCAGGGTTCGAGTCCCTGTTCGGGCGCCTTGTTGACCAAGGGCCATGATGGTGAAAAGCCTGGATGGCCTTCCAGGTGACAATAAAATATGCAGTTGCGTCTAGGCAAGTTGTCTAGTCCTCTTTGCTTCTTTCGGCAAATATCCAGCCTGGGCAAGTGTTGTCTTCCAGAGGCAAGTCAAGCCAGGAACTCTGAGAGATGTTTTTGCCGTTGACGACGTGTCACTTTAGAACAGCACAACATGCATCTCTACTTGACTTGGCACAATCTGTGAGGGTTGGGCCAACACAACGTGTCCACACATTTGCAGGCGTCTTGAAATACTTGGAATGACCTGTGGCCCCATGCCATGCAGAAGTCCACAGCTATGCGTGTCAGCATGCTCTGCTCCTCATCCCCAATGTGCCACTTGTAAGAACTGTGTAAAAAGCGACAGAGACCAAAAACCTTCACGGCGCACCAACATGAAAAAAAAAAAAAGGATTTACTAGGTATTGTCTCACCTGAATGGCAACAGGCTGCTAAAACTATTATCACACGCACATTGCATGTTAAAGTATGTCAGTAAGGGATTAATTAAAAGGGCAAATGTGTGAAGTGCAAGGAGTGGCCTTTAGTGGTTAGGTAAAAAAGTACACAGACAAACTAAATAATCCCTTGATATAAATCATTTATTTAGTGCAGACAGACCTAGACCAGACACAATAAACTATTCGCAGTAAATATAAATTCACAGCAAAATAGGTTCAGTTCACAATATCCTATAACGAGCTGTATTTAACGAAGTGGTTAAACATTACAAAGGGCATTACAATTGTTGAAAAACAATAGCACACGGATAAAATATGCTATCCCCGCCGTTTTATTCGATTTGATTAGACGTTTCGCGACCGAAATGTTTTGTGTGCAGACTGAACGCACACCTGAGCCGAGCACGATCACAATACATATCCACAGTTAATCTAAGCAGTATCATATTGTAACCGTTTCGGTCTGTTATCAACCCATCCGGATCCAATACCAGGAGTCAGACACCCTTTTCGGTGGACACGCTGTTGACTTCTCACAAGCACCATCTGCCTTCACAAAGGCAGCGCTAGCAGTGGAAAGAACGAAGAACTGCAGGAGAAACGCCGGGGCTATTTAGAGTCCGATTATTCAACACAGAGGGGGGAAACCAAAGCCAAATGAGACTTAGAGGAACAGGAGACATCCAACAACAGTGTAAAGATAAAAAGGAATTCACCATCTGTCCCTTTAATCAATTGCCTTGCAGTTCCACTGTGTAGCGTTATGTTGGGTTTATTTTGATAAGAGCATTTGGGCTCTGAGCTGAAGCACTGATCTAAAGAAGACCTCTCCACCCCCAAAGTTATCAGATTTCCATTGCTCATCAGCATGGAACTGGTTTGCATCAAAGTGACAGTTTTGGGGAGGATGGCACCGAGAAGAGGCCAAATAGGTTGAATCCTGCTATGAGATGTCTGGAGAAAGGGGCCTGTAGGTGATAAAAACTCTTTGAAGTGGACGAGAGCCGAAATCCCGACATAGAGCTACGAACCCGGGCCAACCGGCATTTCCAAAAGATGGCATGGATTGACATCAGTCATAATTCAAGCCCCCCTCCATTAGGACACTGGGGGCTGAAACCGAAATCCAATCTCAAGAACTCAAGAACCAATCACCTATTGATCTGACAGACTATAAGGAACAGTGCACAGTCTCTCTCTCTCTCTCTCTCTTTCTCTCTCACCTGAACCAGTAACTCGCTGCCACAGCTCAAGCTGTAGCTCTGTTGCCCGAACCGGAACCAGAAACCAACCAAGTCTTTGCTGGCAACAGAAGAGTTAAACTGGGAGAAGGAGATTGAGCCGTACGAAGAATTCTATTAAAGGACTTTATTAAAGAAAGAACTTTACAGACTGTGCATGTCCGCCTGTGCCCACCTGATCAGTTGAGTTTTACAGCTGGACAATTGAGTAAGTCGAATGTATATGAAAGTGTTCAGTCATTTAAATAGCTATTTGAGTCTTAAGAAACATGACCCTTGGAACAAACAGGGCCCTGCTTTCCTCAAAGACTTTGTCTTCAAGTAACTACGGTGGAACCCTGCTTACAAAGAAGATTTTGTGCACAACCTTGGAGCCTTCAAACCAGTGGAAAATCTGTTTGGAAAAGACTCTAATTTCGCGAAACCCCAAAATCCAGGTGCATCGACTGAGTGGAAGTTCTTGGACAAAGCCGAACCGCACTGCCTTTGTTCCAAACCACACGGACCATGTGCCGTGTGCTGTGATCTGAGCCCGAAGACAGAGAGGCCTCTCTGCGACGAAGTTCAGATAAGTTTAACAGTTTGGAGTTCATGATTCATGACATTTGAGAAATCAATTAGAAATGTTATTCTGTGATTCATAACTCTAGAATGTGTAATATCATTTAGTTTTCTTAAATATAAATGTGTGTTACATTAAACTGTTTTGTTGATAATTTTAGAAATAAAATCTGTCAACCCCGAGAAATATCTTCTCATTCCTGTTTAACTGTTTAGTCTGAAATTGACACAAGTCAATAGACGTTAGATTATTGGTGGCCCTGCCTATCCTTGATCATTGAATAATAATCAGTTAAGGGAAATTGTGGTAACAAGTAATGATAGGATCTTTCTCGGCACCTAAACGTAAATGAGACTGATATATATATATATAACGAGAAGTTACCTGACATAAATACTAAACTGCGTAGTTATTTAATGTCTGACTAACAATACTAACGAGAGACTCACCTTCGTCTTACTAACCGGTATTGTAGTTAATGTGTTTATAACCTTTTTTGTTTAACGATTTGTGTGTTATCATATGCGATCGCATGGTCTTTGATTTGGTCACGGAAGTGATTTGTCTTTGATTTGTTGATCTAGAGTTGAATTTTAATTAGCTTTTCCCTTTTGTATAATTAGTGTAGTGCTACATTTAGTCTTTGTTTTTGAATAAATTTAACAATTTATATCTTTGGAATTGGTGTCTGTGTCCAATTATTACAGAAATTGAGTTCTACAAGATTCCAGGATTCGTGATAAGGTGATACTATAAATTCACTTCTTAAATTGAAATTTATAAGTGTACCTTACGATACAATTGATAGTACTGCAACTCAGTGTAGGTGTGCGTTCAGTCCGGCAAACAAAACATTTCAGTTATGAAACGCTTTCTACAGGTGATGTATAAATGTAATATTTTCACACATTTGAATAAGTTTGATTTGATACAAGATTTATGAAGTTGACCAAACAAAATGACATAATATTTTTCAGGGGATAAAAATCTCACGACACAATTGGGTAGTCCTCACGGCACACGGGTTGAAAACCACTGAGCCAAGCCACGGTGCTTCTTGGCTTTGCACTGCCACTGAGACTGCCAGGCGAAGACGGTGAGAAGCTTACCTTCGATAGCTCAGTTGGTAGAGCGGAGGACTGTAGGTTTCAGGCAGCAGGCATCCTTAGGTCGCTGGTTCAATTCCGGCTCGAAGGAAGGCGTGATTATGGTTTGACAACGGTTTTGGACGAGCTCCCAAATGTCAAGCCATTGGATTTGCATGAGGACAAGGAGAAAACCCCGGAAATTCGGATTTGTTGTGGAGAACTCGCATTGCCCAAACATCTCATATGCATGTGACCCTTGTCACCCTGAGCCCAGTTTTCTAAACCGGCCAGAAAGCGGTCTGGAACAATCATGAAGCCAACACATTGTGAAGCACTTCACTGAAGCCCGGGTAGCTCAGCCGGTAGAGCATCAGACTTTTAATCTGAGGGTCCAGGGTTCGAGTCCCTGTTCGGGCGCCTTGTTGACCAAGGGCCATGATGGTGAAAAGCCTGGATGGCCTTCCAGGTGACAATAAAATATGCAGTTGCGTCTAGGCAAGTTGTCTAGTCCTCTTTGCTTCTTTCGGCAAATATCCAGCCTGGGCAAGTGTTGTCTTCCAGAGGCAAGTCAAGCCAGGAACTCTGAGAGATGTTTTTGCCGTTGACGACGTGTCACTTTAGAACAGCACAACATGCATCTCTACTTGACTTGGCACAATCTGTGAGGGTTGGGCCAACACAACGTGTCCACACATTTGCAGGCGTCTTGAAATACTTGGAATGACCTGTGGCCCCATGCCATGCAGAAGTCCACAGCTATGCGTGTCAGCATGCTCTGCTCCTCATCCCCAATGTGCCACTTGTAAGAACTGTGTAAAAAGCGACAGAGACCAAAAACCTTCACGGCGCACCAACATGAAAAAAAAAAAAAGGATTTACTAGGTATTGTCTCACCTGAATGGCAACAGGCTGCTAAAACTATTATCACACGCACATTGCATGTTAAAGTATGTCAGTAAGGGATTAATTAAAAGGGCAAATGTGTGAAGTGCAAGGAGTGGCCTTTAGTGGTTAGGTAAAAAAGTACACAGACAAACTAAATAATCCCTTGATATAAATCATTTATTTAGTGCAGACAGACCTAGACCAGACACAATAAACTATTCGCAGTAAATATAAATTCACAGCAAAATAGGTTCAGTTCACAATATCCTATAACGAGCTGTATTTAACGAAGTGGTTAAACATTACAAAGGGCATTACAATTGTTGAAAAACAATAGCACACGGATAAAATATGCTATCCCCGCCGTTTTATTCGATTTGATTAGACGTTTCGCGACCGAAATGTTTTGTGTGCAGACTGAACGCACACCTGAGCCGAGCACGATCACAATACATATCCACAGTTAATCTAAGCAGTATCATATTGTAACCGTTTCGGTCTGTTATCAACCCATCCGGATCCAATACCAGGAGTCAGACACCCTTTTCGGTGGACACGCTGTTGACTTCTCACAAGCACCATCTGCCTTCACAAAGGCAGCGCTAGCAGTGGAAAGAACGAAGAACTGCAGGAGAAACGCCGGGGCTATTTAGAGTCCGATTATTCAACACAGAGGGGGGAAACCAAAGCCAAATGAGACTTAGAGGAACAGGAGACATCCAACAACAGTGTAAAGATAAAAAGGAATTCACCATCTGTCCCTTTAATCAATTGCCTTGCAGTTCCACTGTGTAGCGTTATGTTGGGTTTATTTTGATAAGAGCATTTGGGCTCTGAGCTGAAGCACTGATCTAAAGAAGACCTCTCCACCCCCAAAGTTATCAGATTTCCATTGCTCATCAGCATGGAACTGGTTTGCATCAAAGTGACAGTTTTGGGGAGGATGGCACCGAGAAGAGGCCAAATAGGTTGAATCCTGCTATGAGATGTCTGGAGAAAGGGGCCTGTAGGTGATAAAAACTCTTTGAAGTGGACGAGAGCCGAAATCCCGACATAGAGCTACGAACCCGGGCCAACCGGCATTTCCAAAAGATGGCATGGATTGACATCAGTCATAATTCAAGCCCCCCTCCATTAGGACACTGGGGGCTGAAACCGAAATCCAATCTCAAGAACTCAAGAACCAATCACCTATTGATCTGACAGACTATAAGGAACAGTGCACAGTCTCTCTCTCTCTCTCTCTCTTTCTCTCTCACCTGAACCAGTAACTCGCTGCCACAGCTCAAGCTGTAGCTCTGTTGCCCGAACCGGAACCAGAAACCAACCAAGTCTTTGCTGGCAACAGAAGAGTTAAACTGGGAGAAGGAGATTGAGCCGTACGAAGAATTCTATTAAAGGACTTTATTAAAGAAAGAACTTTACAGACTGTGCATGTCCGCCTGTGCCCACCTGATCAGTTGAGTTTTACAGCTGGACAATTGAGTAAGTCGAATGTATATGAAAGTGTTCAGTCATTTAAATAGCTATTTGAGTCTTAAGAAACATGACCCTTGGAACAAACAGGGCCCTGCTTTCCTCAAAGACTTTGTCTTCAAGTAACTACGGTGGAACCCTGCTTACAAAGAAGATTTTGTGCACAACCTTGGAGCCTTCAAACCAGTGGAAAATCTGTTTGGAAAAGACTCTAATTTCGCGAAACCCCAAAATCCAGGTGCATCGACTGAGTGGAAGTTCTTGGACAAAGCCGAACCGCACTGCCTTTGTTCCAAACCACACGGACCATGTGCCGTGTGCTGTGATCTGAGCCCGAAGACAGAGAGGCCTCTCTGCGACGAAGTTCAGATAAGTTTAACAGTTTGGAGTTCATGATTCATGACATTTGAGAAATCAATTAGAAATGTTATTCTGTGATTCATAACTCTAGAATGTGTAATATCATTTAGTTTTCTTAAATATAAATGTGTGTTACATTAAACTGTTTTGTTGATAATTTTAGAAATAAAATCTGTCAACCCCGAGAAATATCTTCTCATTCCTGTTTAACTGTTTAGTCTGAAATTGACACAAGTCAATAGACGTTAGATTATTGGTGGCCCTGCCTATCCTTGATCATTGAATAATAATCAGTTAAGGGAAATTGTGGTAACAAGTAATGATAGGATCTTTCTCGTCACCTAAACGTAAATGAGACTGATTTATATATATAACGAGAAGTTACCTGACATAAATACTAACCTGCGTAGTTATTTAATGTCTGACTAACAATACTAAGGAGAGACTCACCTTCGTCTTACTAACCGGTATTGTAGTTAATGTGTTTATAACCTTTTTTGTTTAACGATTTGTGTGTTATCATATGCGATCCCATGGTCTTTGATTTGGTCACGGAAGTGATTTGTCTTTGATTTGTTGATCTAGAGTTGAATTTTAATTAGCTTTTCCCTTTTGTATAATTAGTGTAGTGCTACATTTAGTCTTTGTTTTTGAATAAATTTAACAATTTATATCTTTGGAATTGGTGTCTGTGTCTAATTATTACAGAAATTGAGTTCTACAAGATTCCAGGATTCGTGATAAGGTGATACTATAAATTCACTTCTTAAATTGAAATTTATAAGTGTACCTTACGATACAACTGATAGCACTGCAACTCAGTGTAGGTGTGCGTTCAGTCCGGCAAACACAACATTTCAGTTATGAAACGCTTTCTACAGGTGATGTATAAATGTAATATTTTCACACATTTGAATAAGTTTGATTTGATACAAGATTTATGAAGTTGACCAAACAAAATGACATAATATTTTTCAGGGGATAAAAATCTCACGACACAATTGGGTAGTCCTCACGGCACACGGGTTGAAAACCACTGAGCCAAGCCACGGTGCTTCTTGGCTTTGCACTGCCACTGAGACTGCCAGGCGAAGACGGTGAGAAGCTTACCTTCGATAGCTCAGTTGGTAGAGCGGAGGACTGTAGGTTTCAGGCAGCAGGCATCCTTAGGTCGCTGGTTCAATTCCGGCTCGAAGGAAGGCGTGATTATGGTTTGACATCGGTTTTGGACGAGCTCCCAAATGTCAAGCCATTGGAATTGCATGAGGACAAGGAGAAAACCCCGGAAATTCGGATTTGTTGTGGAGAACTCGCATTGCCCAAACATCTCATATGCATGTGACCCTTGTCACCCTGAGCCCAGTTTTCTAAACCGGCCAGAAAGCGGTCTGGAACAATCATGTAGCCAACACATTGTGAAGCACTTCACTGAAGCCCGGGTAGCTCAGCCGGTAGAGCATCAGACTTTTAATCTGAGGGTCCAGGGTTCGAGTCCCTGTTCGGGCGCCTTGTTGACCAAGGGCCATGATGGTGAAAAGCCTGGATGGCCTTCCAGGTGACAATAAAATATGCAGTTGCGTCTAGGCAAGTTGTCTAGTCCTCTTTGCTTCTTTCGGCAAATATCCAGCCTGGGCAAGTGTTGTCTTCCAGAGGCAAGTCAAGCCAGGAACTCTGAGAGATGTTTTTGCCGTTGACGACGTGTCACTTTAGAACAGCACAACATGCATCTCTACTTGACTTGGCACAATCTGTGAGGGTTGGGCCAACACAACGTGTCCACACATTTGCAGGCGTCTTGAAATACTTGGAATGACCTGTGGCCCCATGCCATGCAGAAGTCCACAGCTATGCGTGTCAGCATGCTCTGCTCCTCATCCCCAATGTGCCACTTGTAAGAACTGTGTAAAAAGCGACAAAGACCAAAAACCTTCGCGGCGCACCAACATGAAAAAAAAAAAAAAGGATTTACTAGGTATTGTCTCACCTGAATGGCAACAGGCTGCTAAAACTATTATCACACGCACATTGCATTTTAAAGTATGTCAGTAAGGGAGTAATTAAAAGGGCAAATGTGTGAAGTGCAAGGAGTGGCCTTTAGTGGTTAGGTAAAAAAGTACACAGACAAACTAAATAATCCCTTGATATAAATCATTTATTTAGTGCAGACAGACCAAGACCAGACACAATAAACTATTCGCAGTAAATATAAATTCACAGCAAAATAGGTTCAGTTCACAATATCCTATAACGAGCTGTATTTAACGAAGTGGTTAAACGTTACAAAGGGCATTACAATTGTTGAAAAACAATAGCACACGGATAAAATATGGTATCCCCGCCGTTTTATTCGATTTGATTAGACGTTTCGCGACCGAAATGTTTTGTGTGCAGACTGAACACACACCTGAGCCGAGCACGATCACAATACATATCCACAGTTAATCTAAGCAGTATCATATTGTAACCGTTTCGGTCTGTTATCAACCCATCCGGATCCAATACCAGGAGTCAGACACCCTTTTCGGTGGACACGCTGTTGACTTCTCACAAGCACCATCTGCCTTCACAAAGGCAGCGCTAGCAGTGGAAAGAACGAAGAACTGCAGGAGAAACGCCGGGGCTATTTAGAGTCCGATTATTCAACACAGAGGGGGGAAACCAAAGCCAAATGAGACTTAGAGGAACAGGAGACATCCAACAACAGTGTAAAGATAAAAAGGAATTCACCATCTGTCCCTTTAATCAATTGCCTTGCAGTTTCACTGTGTAGCGTTATGTTGGGTTTATTTTGATAAGAGCATTTGGGCTCTGAGCTGAAGCACTGATCTAAAGAAGACCTCTCCACCCCCAAAGTTATCAGATTTCCTTTGCTCATCAGCTTGGAACTGGTTTGCATCAAAGTGACAGTTTTGGGGAGGATGGCACCGAGAAGAGGCCAAATAGGTTGAATCCTGCTATGAGATGTCTGGAGAAAGGGGCCTGTAGGTGATAAAAACTCTTTGAAGTGGACGAGAGCCGAAATCCCGACATAGAGCTACGAACCCGGGCCAACCGGCATTTCCAAAAGATGGCATGGATTGACATCAGTCATAAATCAAGCCCCCCTCCATTAGGACACTGGGGGCTGAAACCGAAATCCAATCTCAAGAACTCAAGAACCAATCACCTATTGATCTGACAGACTATAAGGAACAGTGCACAGTCTCTCTCTCTCTCTCTCTCTCTCTCTTTCTCTCTCACCTGAACCAGTAACTCGCTGCCACAGCTCAAGCTGTAGCTCTGTTGCCCGAACCGGAACCAGAAACCAACCAAGTCTTTGCCGGCAACAGAAGAGTTAAACTGGGAGAAGGAGATTGAGCCGTACGAAGAATTCTATTCAAGGACTTTATTAAAGAAAGAACTTTACAGACTGTGCATGTCCGCCTGTGCCCACCTGATCAGTTGAGTTTTACAGCTGGACAATTGAGTAAGTCGAATGTATATGAAAGTGTTCAGTCATTTAAATAGCTATTTGAGTCTTAAGAAACTTGACCCTTGGAACAAACAGGGCCCTGCTTTCCTCAAAGACTTTGTCTTCAAGTAACTACGGTGGAACCCTGCTTACAAAGAAGATTTTGTGCACAACCTTGGAGCCTTCAAACCAGTGGAAAATCTGTTTGGAAAAGACTCTAATTTCGCGAAACCCCAAAATCCAGGTGCATCGACTGAGTGGAAGTTCGTGGACAAAGCCGAACCGCACTGCCTTTGTTCCAAACCACACGGACCATGTGCCGTGTGCTGTGATCTGAGCCCGAAGACAGAGAGGCCTCTCTGCGACGAAGTTCAGATAAGTTTAACAGTTTGGAGTTCATGATTCATGACATTTGAGAAATCAATTAGAAATGTTATTCTGTGATTCATAACTCTAGAATGTGTAATATCATTTAGTTTTCTTAAATATAAATGTGTGTTACATTAAACTGTTTTGTTGATAATTTTAGAAATAAAATCTGTCAACCCCGAGAAATATCTTCTCATTCCTGTTTAACTGTTTAGTCTGAAATTGACACAAGTCAATAGACGTTAGATTATTGGTGGCCCTGCCTATCCTTGATCATTGAATAATAATCAGTTAAGGGAAATTGTGGTAACAAGTAATGATAGGATCTTTCTCGGCACCTAAACGTAAATGAGACTGATATATATATATATAACGAGAAGTTACCTGACATAAATACTAAACTGCGTAGTTATTTAATGTCTGACTAACAATACTAACGAGAGACTCACCTTCGTCTTACTAACCGGTATTGTAGTTAATGTGTTTATAACCTTTTTTGTTTAACGATTTGTGTGTTATCATATGCGATCCCATGGTCTTTGATTTGGTCACGGAAGTGATTTGTCTTTGATTTGTTGATCTAGAGTTGAATTTTAATTAGCTTTTCCCTTTTGTATAATTAGTGTAGTGCTACATTTAGTCTTTGTTTTTGAATAAATTTAACAATTTATATCTTTGGAATTGGTGTCTGTGTCCAATTATTACAGAAATTGAGTTCTACAAGATTCCAGGATTCGTGATAAGGTGATACTATAAATTCACTTCTTAAATTGAAATTTATAAGTGTACCTTACGATACAATTGATAGTACTGCAACTCAGTGTAGGTGTGCGTTCAGTCCGGCAAACACAACATTTCAGTTATGAAACGCTTTCTACAGGTGATGTATAAATGTAATATTTTCACACATTTGAATAAGTTTGATTTGATACAAGATTTATGAAGTTGACCAAACAAAATGACATAATATTTTTCAGGGAATAAAAATCTCACGACACAATTGGGTAGTCCTCACGGCACACGGGTTGAAAACCACTGAGCCAAGCCACGGTGCTTCTTGGCTTTGCACTGCCACTGAGACTGCCAGGCGAAGACAGTGAGAAGCTTACCTTCGATAGCTCAGTTGGTAGAGCGGAGGACTGTAGGTTTCAGGCAGCGGGCATCCTTAGGTCGCTGGTTCAATTCCGGCTCGAAGGAAGGCGTGATTATGGTTTGACAACGGTTTTGGACGAGCTCCCAAATGTCAAGCCATTGGATTTGCATGAGGACAAGGAGAAAACCCCGGAAATTCGGATTTGTTGTGGAGAACTCGCATTGCCCAAACATCTCATATGCATGTGACCCTTGTCACCCTGAGCCCAGTTTTCTAAACCGGCCAGAAAGCGGTCTGGAACAATCATGAAGCCAACACATTGTGAAGCACTTCACTGAAGCCCGGGTAGCTCAGCCGGTAGAGCATCAGACTTTTAATCTGAGGGTCCAGGGTTCGAGTCCCTGTTCGGGCGCCTTGTTGACCAAGGGCCATGATGGTGAAAAGCCTGGATGGCCTTCCAGGTGACAATAAAATATGCAGTTGCGTCTAGGCAAGTTGTCTAGTCCTCTTTGCTTCTTTCGGCAAATATCCAGCCTGGGCAAGTGTTGTCTTCCAGAGGCAAGTCAAGCCAGGAACTCTGAGAGATGTTTTTGCCGTTGACGACGTGTCACTTTAGAACAGCACAACATGCATCTCTACTTGACTTGGCACAATCTGTGAGGGTTGGGCCAACACAACGTGTCCACACATTTGCAGGCGTCTTGAAATACTTGGAATGACCTGTGGCCCCATGCCATGCAGAAGTCCACAGCTATGCGTGTCAGCATGCTCTGCTCCTCATCCCCAATGTGCCACTTGTAAGAACTGTGTAAAAAGCGACAGAGACCAAAAACCATCGCGGCGCACCAACATGAAAAAAAAAAAAAGGATTTACTAGGTATTGTCTCACCTGAATGGCAACAGGCTGCTAAAACTATTATCACACGCACATTGCATGTTAAAGTATGTCAGTAAGGGATTAATTAAAAGGGCAAATGTGTGAAGTGCAAGGAGTGGCCTTTAGTGGTTAGGTAAAAAAGTACACAGACAAACTAAATAATCCCTTGATATAAATCATTTATTTAGTGCAGACAGACCAAGACCAGACACAATAAACTATTCGCAGTAAATATAAATTCACAGCAAAATAGGTTCAGTTCACAATATCCTATAACGAGCTGTATTTAACGAAGTGGTTAAACATTACAAAGGGCATTACAATTGTTGAAAAACAATAGCACACGGATAAAATATGCTATCCCCGCCGTTTTATTCGATTTGATTAGACGTTTCGCGACCGAAATGTTTTGTGTGCAGACTGAACGCACACCTGAGCCGAGCACGATCACAATACATATCCACAGTTAATCTAAGCAGTATCATATTGTAACCGTTTCGGTCTGTTATCAACCCATCCGGATCCAATACCAGGAGTCAGACACCCTTTTCGGTGGACACGCTGTTGACTTCTCACAAGCACCATCTGCCTTCACAAAGGCAGCGCTAGCAGTGGAAAGAACGAAGAACTGCAGGAGAAACGCCGGGGCTATTTAGAGTCCGATTATTCAACACAGAGGGGGGAAACCAAAGCCAAATGAGACTTAGAGGAACAGGAGACATCCAACAACAGTGTAAAGATAAAAAGGAATTCACCATCTGTCCCTTTAATCAATTGCCTTGCAGTTCCACTGTGTAGCGTTATGTTGGGTTTATTTTGATAAGAGCATTTGGGCTCTGAGCTGAAGCACTGATCTAAAGAAGACCTCTCCACCCCCAAAGTTATCAGATTTCCATTGCTCATCAGCATGGAACTGGTTTGCATCAAAGTGACAGTTTTGGGGAGGATGGCACCGAGAAGAGGCCAAATAGGTTGAATCCTGCTATGAGATGTCTGGAGAAAGGGGCCTGTAGGTGATAAAAACTCTTTGAAGTGGACGAGAGCCGAAATCCCGACATAGAGCTACGAACCCGGGCCAACCGGCATTTCCAAAAGATGGCATGGATTGACATCAGTCATAAATCAAGCCCCCCTCCATTAGGACACTGGGGGCTGAAACCGAAATCCAATCTCAAGAACTCAAGAACCAATCACCTATTGATCTGACAGACTATAAGGAACAGTGCACAGTCTCTCTCTCTCTCTCTCTCTTTCTCTCTCACCTGAACCAGTAACTCGCTGCCACAGCTCAAGCTGTAGCTCTGTTGCCCGAACCGGAACCAGAAACCAACCAAGTCTTTGCTGGCAACAGAAGAGTTAAACTGGGAGAAGGAGATTGAGCCGTACGAAGAATTCTATTAAAGGACTTTATTAAAGAAAGAACTTTACAGACTGTGCATGTCCGCCTGTGCCCACCTGATCAGTTGAGTTTTACAGCTGGACAATTGAGTAAGTCGAATGTATATGAAAGTGTTCAGTCATTTAAATAGCTATTTGAGTCTTAAGAAACATGACCCTTGGAACAAACAGGGCCCTGCTTTCCTCAAAGACTTTGTCTTCAAGTAACTACGGTGGAACCCTGCTTACAAAGAAGATTTTGTGCACAACCTTGGAGCCTTCAAACCAGTGGAAAATCTGTTTGGAAAAGACTCTAATTTCGCGAAACCCCAAAATCCAGGTGCATCGACTGAGTGGAAGTTCTTGGACAAAGCCGAACCGCACTGCCTTTGTTCCAAACCACACGGACCATGTGCCGTGTGCTGTGATCTGAGCCCGAAGACAGAGAGGCCTCTCTGCGACGAAGTTCAGATAAGTTTAACAGTTTGGAGTTCATGATTCATGACATTTGAGAAATCAATTAGAAATGTTATTCTGTGATTCATAACTCTAGAATGTGTAATATCATTTAGTTTTCTTAAATATAAATGTGTGTTACATTAAACTGTTTTGTTGATAATTTTAGAAATAAAATCTGTCAACCCCGAGAAATATCTTCTCATTCCTGTTTAACTGTTTAGTCTGAAATTGACACAAGTCAATAGACGTTAGATTATTGGTGGCCCTGCCTATCCTTGATCATTGAATAATAATCAGTTAAGGGAAATTGTGGTAACAAGTAATGATAGGATCTTTCTCGTCACCTAAACGTAAATGAGACTGATTTATATATATAACGAGAAGTTACCTGACATAAATACTAACCTGCGTAGTTATTTAATGTCTGACTAACAATACTAAGGAGAGACTCACCTTCGTCTTACTAACCGGTATTGTAGTTAATGTGTTTATAACCTTTTTTGTTTAACGATTTGTGTGTTATCATATGCGATCCCATGGTCTTTGATTTGGTCACGGAAGTGATTTGTCTTTGATTTGTTGATCTAGAGTTGAATTTTAATTAGCTTTTCCCTTTTGTATAATTAGTGTAGTGCTACATTTAGTATATGTTTTTGAATAAATTTAACAATTTATATCTTTGGAATTGGTGTCTGTGTCTAATTATTACAGAAATTGAGTTCTACAAGATTCCAGGATTCGTGATAAGGTGATACTATAAATTCACTTCTTAAATTGAAATTTATAAGTGTACCTTACGATACAACTGATAGCACTGCAACTCAGTGTAGGTGTGCGTTCAGTCCGGCAAACACAACATTTCAGTTATGAAACGCTTTCTACAGGTGATGTATAAATGTAATATTTTCACACATTTGAATAAGTTTGATTTGATACAAGATTTATGAAGTTGACCAAACAAAATGACATAATATTTTTCAGGGGATAAAAATCTCACGACACAATTGGGTAGTCCTCACGGCACACGGGTTGAAAACCACTGAGCCAAGCCACGGTGCTTCTTGGCTTTGCACTGCCACTGAGACTGCCAGGCGAAGACGGTGAGAAGCTTACCTTCGATAGCTCAGTTGGTAGAGCGGAGGACTGTAGGTTTCAGGCAGCAGGCATCCTTAGGTCGCTGGTTCAATTCCGGCTCGAAGGAAGGCGTGATTATGGTTTGACATCGGTTTTGGACGAGCTCCCAAATGTCAAGCCATTGGAATTGCATGAGGACAAGGAGAAAACCCCGGAAATTCGGATTTGTTGTGGAGAACTCGCATTGCCCAAACATCTCATATGCATGTGACCCTTGTCACCCTGAGCCCAGTTTTCTAAACCGGCCAGAAAGCGGTCTGGAACAATCATGAAGCCAACACATTGTGAAGCACTTCACTGAAGCCCGGGTAGCTCAGCCGGTAGAGCATCAGACTTTTAATCTGAGGGTCCAGGGTTCGAGTCCCTGTTCGGGCGCCTTGTTGACCAAGGGCCATGATGGTGAAAAGCCTGGATGGCCTTCCAGGTGACAATAAAATATGCAGTTGCGTCTAGGCAAGTTGTCTAGTCCTCTTTGCTTCTTTCGGCAAATATCCAGCCTGGGCAAGTGTTGTCTTCCAGAGGCAAGTCAAGCCAGGAACTCTGAGAGATGTTTTTGCCGTTGACGACGTGTCACTTTAGAACAGCACAACATGCATCTCTACTTGACTTGGCACAATCTGTGAGGGTTGGGCCAACACAACGTGTCCACACATTTGCAGGCGTCTTGAAATACTTGGAATGACCTGTGGCCCCATGCCATGCAGAAGTCCACAGCTATGCGTGTCAGCATGCTCTGCTCCTCATCCCCAATGTGCCACTTGTAAGAACTGTGTAAAAAGCGACAGAGACCAAAAACCATCGCGGCGCACCAACATGAAAAAAAAAAAAAGGATTTACTAGGTATTGTCTCACCTGAATGGCAACAGGCTGCTAAAACTATTATCACACGCACATTGCATGTTAAAGTATGTCAGTAAGGGATTAATTAAAAGGGCAAATGTGTGAAGTGCAAGGAGTGGCCTTTAGTGGTTAGGTAAAAAAGTACACAGACAAACTAAATAATCCCTTGATATAAATCATTTATTTAGTGCAGACAGACCAAGACCAGACACAATAAACTATTCGCAGTAAATATAAATTCACAGCAAAATAGGTTCAGTTCACAATATCCTATAACGAGCTGTATTTAACGAAGTGGTTAAACATTACAAAGGGCATTACAATTGTTGAAAAACAATAGCACACGGATAAAATATGCTATCCCCGCCGTTTTATTCGATTTGATTAGACGTTTCGCGACCGAAATGTTTTGTGTGCAGACTGAACGCACACCTGAGCCGAGCACGATCACAATACATATCCACAGTTAATCTAAGCAGTATCATATTGTAACCGTTTCGGTCTGTTATCAACCCATCCGGATCCAATACCAGGAGTCAGACACCCTTTTCGGTGGACACGCTGTTGACTTCTCACAAGCACCATCTGCCTTCACAAAGGCAGCGCTAGCAGTGGAAAGAACGAAGAACTGCAGGAGAAACGCCGGGGCTATTTAGAGTCCGATTATTCAACACAGAGGGGGGAAACCAAAGCCAAATGAGACTTAGAGGAACAGGAGACATCCAACAACAGTGTAAAGATAAAAAGGAATTCACCATCTGTCCCTTTAATCAATTGCCTTGCAGTTCCACTGTGTAGCGTTATGTTGGGTTTATTTTGATAAGAGCATTTGGGCTCTGAGCTGAAGCACTGATCTAAAGAAGACCTCTCCACCCCCAAAGTTATCAGATTTCCATTGCTCATCAGCATGGAACTGGTTTGCATCAAAGTGACAGTTTTGGGGAGGATGGCACCGAGAAGAGGCCAAATAGGTTGAATCTTGCTATGAGATGTCTGGAGAAAGGGGCCTGTAGGTGATAAAAACTCTTTGAAGTGGACGAGAGCCGAAATCCCGACATAGAGCTACGAACCCGGGCCAACCGGCATTTCCAAAAGATGGCATGGATTGACATCAGTCATAAATCAAGCCCCCCTCCATTAGGACACTGGGGGCTGAAACCGAAATCCAATCTCAAGAACTCAAGAACCAATCACCTATTGATCTGACAGACTATAAGGAACAGTGCACAGTCTCTCTCTCTCTCTCTCTCTTTCTCTCTCACCTGAACCAGTAACTCGCTGCCACAGCTCAAGCTGTAGCTCTGTTGCCCGAACCGGAACCAGAAACCAACCAAGTCTTTGCTGGCAACAGAAGAGTTAAACTGGGAGAAGGAGATTGAGCCGTACGAAGAATTCTATTAAAGGACTTTATTAAAGAAAGAACTTTACAGACTGTGCATGTCCGCCTGTGCCCACCTGATCAGTTGAGTTTTACAGCTGGACAATTGAGTAAGTCGAATGTATATGAAAGTGTTCAGTCATTTAAATAGCTATTTGAGTCTTAAGAAACATGACCCTTGGAACAAACAGGGCCCTGCTTTCCTCAAAGACTTTGTCTTCAAGTAACTACGGTGGAACCCTGCTTACAAAGAAGATTTTGTGCACAACCTTGGAGCCTTCAAACCAGTGGAAAATCTGTTTGGAAAAGACTCTAATTTCGCGAAACCCCAAAATCCAGGTGCATCGACTGAGTGGAAGTTCTTGGACAAAGCCGAACCGCACTGCCTTTGTTCCAAACCACACGGACCATGTGCCGTGTGCTGTGATCTGAGCCCGAAGACAGAGAGGCCTCTCTGCGACGAAGTTCAGATAAGTTTAACAGTTTGGAGTTCATGATTCATGACATTTGAGAAATCAATTAGAAATGTTATTCTGTGATTCATAACTCTAGAATGTGTAATATCATTTAGTTTTCTTAAATATAAATGTGTGTTACATTAAACTGTTTTGTTGATAATTTTAGAAATAAAATCTGTCAACCCCGAGAAATATCTTCTCATTCCTGTTTAACTGTTTAGTCTGAAATTGACACAAGTCAATAGACGTTAGATTATTGGTGGCCCTGCCTATCCTTGATCATTGAATAATAATCAGTTAAGGGAAATTGTGGTAACAAGTAATGATAGGATCTTTCTCGTCACCTAAACGTAAATGAGACTGATTTATATATATAACGAGAAGTTACCTGACATAAATACTAACCTGCGTAGTTATTTAATGTCTGACTAACAATACTAAGGAGAGACTCACCTTCGTCTTACTAACCGGTATTGTAGTTAATGTGTTTATAACCTTTTTTGTTTAACGATTTGTGTGTTATCATATGCGATCCCATGGTCTTTGATTTGGTCACGGAAGTGATTTGTCTTTGATTTGTTGATCTAGAGTTGAATTTTAATTAGCTTTTCCCTTTTGTATAATTAGTGTAGTGCTACATTTAGTATATGTTTTTGAATAAATTTAACAATTTATATCTTTGGAATTGGTGTCTGTGTCTAATTATTACAGAAATTGAGTTCTACAAGATTCCAGGATTCGTGATAAGGTGATACTATAAATTCACTTCTTAAATTGAAATTTATAAGTGTACCTTACGATACAACTGATAGCACTGCAACTCAGTGTAGGTGTGCGTTCAGTCCGGCAAACACAACATTTCAGTTATGAAACGCTTTCTACAGGTGATGTATAAATGTAATATTTTCACACATTTGAATAAGTTTGATTTGATACAAGATTTATGAAGTTGACCAAACAAAATGACATAATATTTTTCAGGGGATAAAAATCTCACGACACAATTGGGTAGTCCTCACGGCACACGGGTTGAAAACCACTGAGCCAAGCCACGGTGCTTCTTGGCTTTGCACTGCCACTGAGACTGCCAGGTGAAGACGGTGAGAAGCTTACCTTCGATAGCTCAGTTGGTAGAGCGGAGGACTGTAGGTTTCAGGCAGCAGGCATCCTTAGGTCGCTGGTTCAATTCCGGCTCGAAGGAAGGCGTGATTATGGTTTGACATCGGTTTTGGACGAGCTCCCAAATGTCAAGCCATTGGAATTGCATGAGGACAAGGAGAAAACCCCGGAAATTCGGATTTGTTGTGGAGAACTCGCATTGCCCAAACATCTCATATGCATGTGACCCTTGTCACCCTGAGCCCAGTTTTCTAAACCGGCCAGAAAGCGGTCTGGAACAATCATGAAGCCAACACATTGTGAAGCACTTCACTGAAGCCCGGGTAGCTCAGCCGGTAGAGCATCAGACTTTTAATCTGAGGGTCCAGGGTTCGAGTCCCTGTTCGGGCGCCTTGTTGACCAAGGGCCATGATGGTGAAAAGCCTGGATTGCCTTCCAGGTGACAATAAAATATGCAGTTGCGTCTAGGCAAGTTGTCTAGTCCTCTTTGCTTCTTTCGGCAAATATCCAGCCTGGGCAAGTGTTGTCTTCCAGAGGCAAGTCAAGCCAGGAACTCTGAGAGATGTTTTTGCCGTTGACGACGTGTCACTTTAGAACAGCACAACATGCATCTCTACTTGACTTGGCACAATCTATGAGGGTTGGGCCAACACAACGTGTCCACACATTTGCAGGCGTCTTGAAATACTTGGAATGACCTGTGGCCCCATGCCATGCAGAAGTCCACAGCTATGCGTGTCAGCATGCTCTGCTCCTCATCCCCAATGTGCCACTTGTAAGAACTGTGTAAAAAGCGACAGAGACCAAAAACCTTCGCGGCGCACCAACATGAAAAAAAAAAAAAAGGATTTACTAGGTATTGTCTCACCTGAATGGCAACAGGCTGCTAAAACTATTATCACACGCACATTGCATTTTAAAGTATGTCAGTAAGGGAGTAATTAAAAGGGCAAATGTGTGAAGTGCAAGGAGTGGCCTTTAGTGGTTAGGTAAAAAAGTACACAGACAAACTAAATAATCCCTTGATATAAATCATTTATTTAGTGCAGACAGACCAAGACCAGACACAATAAACTATTCGCAGTAAATATAAATTCACAGCAAAATAGGTTCAGTTCACAATATCCTATAACGAGCTGTATTTAACGAAGTGGTTAAACGTTACAAAGGGCATTACAATTGTTGAAAAACAATAGCACACGGATAAAATATGGTATCCCCGCCGTTTTATTCGATTTTATTAGACGTTTCGCGACCGAAATGTTTTGTGTGCAGACTGAACACACACCTGAGCCGAGCATGATCACAATACATATCCACAGTTAATCTAAGCAGTATCATATTGTAACCGTTTCGGTCTGTTATCAACCCATCCGGATCCAATACCAGGAGTCAGACACCCTTTTCGGTGGACACGCTGTTGACTTCTCACAAGCACCATCTGCCTTCACAAAGGCAGCGCTAGCAGTGGAAAGAACGAAGAACTGCAGGAGAAACGCCGGGGCTATTTAGAGTCCGATTATTCAACACAGAGGGGGGAAACCAAAGCCAAATGAGACTTAGAGGAACAGGAGACATCCAACAACAGTGTAAAGATAAAAAGGAATTCACCATCTGTCCCTTTAATCAATTGCCTTGCAGTTTCACTGTGTAGCGTTATGTTGGGTTTATTTTGATAAGAGCATTTGGGCTCTGAGCTGAAGCACTGATCTAAAGAAGACCTCTCCACCCCCAAAGTTATCAGATTTCCTTTGCTCATCAGCTTGGAACTGGTTTGCATCAAAGTGACAGTTTTGGGGAGGATGGCACCGAGAAGAGGCCAAATAGGTTGAATCCTGCTATGAGATGTCTGGAGAAAGGGGCCTGTAGGTGATAAAAACTCTTTGAAGTGGACGAGAGCCGAAATCCCGACATAGAGCTACGAACCCGGGCCAACCGGCATTTCCAAAAGATGGCATGGATTGACATCAGTCATAAATCAAGCCCCCCTCCATTAGGACACTGGGGGCTGAAACCGAAATCCAATCTCAAGAACTCAAGAACCAATCACCTATTGATCTGACAGACTATAAGGAACAGTGCACAGTCTCTCTCTCTCTCTCTCTCTCTCTCTTTCTCTCTCACCTGAACCAGTAACTCGCTGCCACAGCTCAAGCTGTAGCTCTGTTGCCCGAACCGGAACCAGAAACCAACCAAGTCTTTGCCGGCAACAGAAGAGTTAAACTGGGAGAAGGAGATTGAGCCGTACGAAGAATTCTATTCAAGGACTTTATTAAAGAAAGAACTTTACAGACTGTGCATGTCCGCCTGTGCCCACCTGATCAGTTGAGTTTTACAGCTGGACAATTGAGTAAGTCGAATGTATATGAAAGTGTTCAGTCATTTAAATAGCTATTTGAGTCTTAAGAAACTTGACCCTTGGAACAAACAGGGCCCTGCTTTCCTCAAAGACTTTGTCTTCAAGTAACTACGGTGGAACCCTGCTTACAAAGAAGATTTTGTGCACAACCTTGGAGCCTTCAAACCAGTGGAAAATCTGTTTGGAAAAGACTCTAATTTCGCGAAACCCCAAAATCCAGGTGCATCGACTGAGTGGAAGTTCGTGGACAAAGCCGAACCGCACTGCCTTTGTTCCAAACCACACGGACCATGTGCCGTGTGCTGTGATCTGAGCCCGAAGACAGAGAGGCCTCTCTGCGACGAAGTTCAGATAAGTTTAACAGTTTGGAGTTCATGATTCATGACATTTGAGAAATCAATTAGAAATGTTATTCTGTGATTCATAACTCTAGAATGTGTAATATCATTTAGTTTTCTTAAATATAAATGTGTGTTACATTAAACTGTTTTGTTGATAATTTTAGAAATAAAATCTGTCAACCCCGAGAAATATCTTCTCATTCCTGTTTAACTGTTTAGTCTGAAATTGACACAAGTCAATAGACGTTAGATTATTGGTGGCCCTGCCTATCCTTGATCATTGAATAATAATCAGTTAAGGGAAATTGTGGTAACAAGTAATGATAGGATCTTTCTCGGCACCTAAACGTAAATGAGACTGATATATATATATATAACGAGAAGTTACCTGACATAAATACTAAACTGCGTAGTTATTTAATGTCTGACTAACAATACTAACGAGAGACTCACCTTCGTCTTACTAACCGGTATTGTAGTTAATGTGTTTATAACCTTTTTTGTTTAACGATTTGTGTGTTATCATATGCGATCCCATGGTCTTTGATTTGGTCACGGAAGTGATTTGTCTTTGATTTGTTGATCTAGAGTTGAATTTTAATTAGCTTTTCCCTTTTGTATAATTAGTGTAGTGCTACATTTAGTCTTTGTTTTTGAATAAATTTAACAATTTATATCTTTGGAATTGGTGTCTGTGTCCAATTATTACAGAAATTGAGTTCTACAAGATTCCAGGATTCGTGATAAGGTGATACTATAAATTCACTTCTTAAATTGAAATTTATAAGTGTACCTTACGATACAATTGATAGTACTGCAACTCAGTGTAGGTGTGCGTTCAGTCCGGCAAACACAACATTTCAGTTATGAAACGCTTTCTACAGGTGATGTATAAATGTAATATTTTCACACATTTGAATAAGTTTGATTTGATACAAGATTTATGAAGTTGACCAAACAAAATGACATAATATTTTTCAGGGAATAAAAATCTCACGACACAATTGGGTAGTCCTCACGGCACACGGGTTGAAAACCACTGAGCCAAGCCACGGTGCTTCTTGGCTTTGCACTGCCACTGAGACTGCCAGGCGAAGACAGTGAGAAGCTTACCTTTGATAGCTCAGTTGGTAGAGCGGAGGACTGTAGGTTTCAGGCAGCAGGCATCCTTAGGTCGCTGGTTCAATTCCGGCTCGAAGGAAGGCGTGATTATGGTTTGACATCGGTTTTGGACGAGCTCCCAAATGTCAAGCCATTGGAATTGCATGAGGACAAGGAGAAAACCCCGGAAATTCGGATTTGTTGTGGAGAACTCGCATTGCCCAAACATCTCATATGCATGTGACCCTTGTCACCCTCAGCCCAGTTTTCTAAACCGGCCAGAAAGCGGTCTGGAACAATCATGAAGCCAACACATTGTGAAGCACTTCACTGAAGCCCGGGTAGCTCAGCCGGTAGAGCATCAGACTTTTAATCTGAGGGTCCAGCGTTCGAGTCCCTGTTTGGGCGCCTTGTTGACCAAGGGCCATGATGGTGAAAAGCCTGGATGGCCTTCCAGGTGACAATAAAATATGCAGTTGCGTCTAGGCAAGTTGTCTAGTCCTCTTTGCTTCTTTTGGCAAATATCCAGCCTGGGCAAGTGTTGTCTTCCAGAGGCAAGTCAAGCCAGGAACTCTGAGAGATGTTTTTGCCGTTGACGACGTGTCACTTTAGAACAGCACAACATGCATCTCTACTTGACTTGGCACAATCTGTGAGGGTTGGGCCAACACAACGTGTCCACACATTTGCAGGCGTCTTGAAATACTTGGAATGACCTGTGGCCCCATGCCATGCAGAAGTCCACAGCTATGCGTGTCAGCATGCTCTGCTCCTCATCCCCAATGTGCCACTTGTAAGAACTGTGTAAAAAGCGACAGAGACCAAAAACCTTCGCGGCGCACCAACATGAAAAAAAAAAAAAAGGATTTACTAGGTATTGTCTCACCTGAATGGCAACAGGCTGCTAAAACTATTATCACACGCACATTGCATTTTAAAGTATGTCAGTAAGGGAGTAATTAAAAGGGCAAATGTGTGAAGTGCAAGGAGTGGCCTTTAGTGGTTAGGTAAAAAAGTACACAGACAAACTAAATAATCCCTTGATATAAATCATTTATTTAGTGCAGACAGACCAAGACCAGACACAATAAACTATTCGCAGTAAATATAAATTCACAGCAAAATAGGTTCAGTTCACAATATCCTATAACGAGCTGTATTTAACGAAGTGGTTAAACGTTACAAAGGGCATTACAATTGTTGAAAAACAATAGCACACGGATAAAATATGGTATCCCCGCCGTTTTATTCGATTTGATTAGACGTTTCGCGACCGAAATGTTTTGTGTGCAGACTGAACACACACCTGAGCCGAGCACGATCACAATACATATCCACAGTTAATCTAAGCAGTATCATATTGTAACCGTTTCGGTCTGTTATCAACCCATCCGGATCCAATACCAGGAGTCAGACACCCTTTTCGGTGGACACGCTGTTGACTTCTCACAAGCACCATCTGCCTTCACAAAGGCAGCGCTAGCAGTGGAAAGAACGAAGAACTGCAGGAGAAACGCCGGGGCTATTTAGAGTCCGATTATTCAACACAGAGGGGGGAAACCAAAGCCAAATGAGACTTAGAGGAACAGGAGACATCCAACAACAGTGTAAAGATAAAAAGGAATTCACCATCTGTCCCTTTAATCAATTGCCTTGCAGTTTCACTGTGTAGCGTTATGTTGGGTTTATTTTGATAAGAGCATTTGGGCTCTGAGCTGAAGCACTGATCTAAAGAAGACCTCTCCACCCCCAAAGTTATCAGATTTCCTTTGCTCATCAGCTTGGAACTGGTTTGCATCAAAGTGACAGTTTTGGGGAGGATGGCACCGAGAAGAGGCCAAATAGGTTGAATCCTGCTATGAGATGTCTGGAGAAAGGGGCCTGTAGGTGATAAAAACTCTTTGAAGTGGACGAGAGCCAAAATCCCGACATAGAGCTACGAACCCGGGCCAACCGGCATTTCCAAAAGATGGCATGGATTGACATCAGTCATAAATCAAGCCCCCCTCCATTAGGACACTGGGGGCTGAAACCGAAATCCAATCTCAAGAACTCAAGAACCAATCACCTATTGATCTGACAGACTATAAGGAACAGTGCACAGTCTCTCTCTCTCTCTCTCTCTCTCTTTCTCTCTCACCTGAACCAGTAACTCGCTGCCACAGCTCAAGCTGTAGCTCTGTTGCCCGAACCGGAACCAGAAACCAACCAAGTCTTTGCCGGCAACAGAAGAGTTAAACTGGGAGAAGGAGATTGAGCCGTACGAAGAATTCTATTCAAGGACTTTATTAAAGAAAGAACTTTACAGACTGTGCATGTCCGCCTGTGCCCACCTGATCAGTTGAGTTTTACAGCTGGACAATTGAGTAAGTCGAATGTATATGAAAGTGTTCAGTCATTTAAATAGCTATTTGAGTCTTAAGAAACTTGACCCTTGGAACAAACAGGGCCCTGCTTTCCTCAAAGACTTTGTCTTCAAGTAACTACGGTGGAACCCTGCTTACAAAGAAGATTTTGTGCACAACCTTGGAGCCTTCAAACCAGTGGAAAATCTGTTTGGAAAAGACTCTAATTTCGCGAAACCCCAAAATCCAGGTGCATCGACTGAGTGGAAGTTCGTGGACAAAGCCGAACCGCACTGCCTTTGTTCCAAACCACACGGACCATGTGCCGTGTGCTGTGATCTGAGCCCGAAGACAGAGAGGCCTCTCTGCGACGAAGTTCAGATAAGTTTAACAGTTTGGAGTTCATGATTCATGACATTTGAGAAATCAATTAGAAATGTTATTCTGTGATTCATAACTCTAGAATGTGTAATATCATTTAGTTTTCTTAAATATAAATGTGTGTTACATTAAACTGTTTTGTTGATAATTTTAGAAATAAAATCTGTCAACCCCGAGAAATATCTTCTCATTCCTGTTTCACTGTTTAGTCTGAAATTGACACAAGTCAATAGACGTTAGATTATTGGTGGCCCTGCCTATCCTTGATCATTGAATAATAATCAGTTAAGGGAAATTGTGGTAACAAGTAATGATAGGATCTTTCTCGGCACCTAAACGTAAATGAGACTGATATATATATATATAACGAGAAGTTACCTGACATAAATACTAAACTGCGTAGTTATTTAATGTCTGACTAACAATACTAACGAGAGACTCACCTTCGTCTTACTAACCGGTATTGTAGTTAATGTGTTTATAACCTTTTTTGTTTAACGATTTGTGTGTTATCATATGCGATCCCATGGTCTTTGATTTGGTCACGGAAGTGATTTGTCTTTGATTTGTTGATCTAGAGTTGAATTTTAATTAGCTTTTCCCTTTTGTATAATTAGTGTAGTGCTACATTTAGTCTTTGTTTTTGAATAAATTTAACAATTTATATCTTTGGAATTGGTGTCTGTGTCCAATTATTACAGAAATTGAGTTCTACAAGATTCCAGGATTCGTGATAAGGTGATACTATAAATTCACTTCTTAAATTGAAATTTATAAGTGTACCTTACGATACAATTGATAGTACTGCAACTCAGTGTAGGTGTGCGTTCAGTCCGGCAAACACAACATTTCAGTTATGAAACGCTTTCTACAGGTGATGTATAAATGTAATATTTTCACACATTTGAATAAGTTTGATTTGATACAAGATTTATGAAGTTGACCAAACAAAATGACATAATATTTTTCAGGGAATAAAAATCTCACGACACAATTGGGTAGTCCTCACGGCACACGGGTTGAAAACCACTGAGCCAAGCCACGGTGCTTCTTGGCTTTGCACTGCCACTGAGACTGCCAGGCGAAGACAGTGAGAAGCTTACCTTCGATAGCTCAGTTGGTAGAGCGGAGGACTGTAGGTTTCAGGCAGCGGGCATCCTTAGGTCGCTGGTTCAATTCCGGCTCGAAGGAAGGCGTGATTATGGTTTGACAACGGTTTTGGACGAGCTCCCAAATGTCAAGCCATTGGATTTGCATGAGGACAAGGAGAAAACCCCGGAAATTCGGATTTGTTGTGGAGAACTCGCATTGCCCAAACATCTCATATGCATGTGACCCTTGTCACCCTGAGCCCAGTTTTCTAAACCGGCCAGAAAGCGGTCTGGAACAATCATGAAGCCAACACATTGTGAAGCACTTCACTGAAGCCTGGGTAGCTCAGCCGGTAGAGCATCAGACTTTTAATCTGAGGGTCCAGCGTTCGAGTCCCTGTTTGGGCGCCTTGTTGACCAAGGGCCATGATGGTGAAAAGCCTGGATGGCCTTCCAGGTGACAATAAAATATGCAGTTGCATCTAGGCAAGTTGTCTAGTCCTCTTTGCTTCTTTCGGCAAATATCCAGCCTGGGCAAGTGTTGTCTTCCAGAGGCAAGTCAAGCCAGGAACTCTGAGAGATGTTTTTGCCGTTGACGACGTGTCACTTTAGAACAGCACAACATGCATCTCTACTTGACTTGGCACAATCTGTGAGGGTTGGGCCAACACAACGTGTCCACACATTTGCAGGCGTCTTGAAATACTTGGAATGACCTGTGGCCCCATGCCATGCAGAAGTCCACAGCTATGCGTGTCAGCATGCTCTGCTCCTCATCCCCAATGTGCCACTTGTAAGAACTGTGTAAAAAGCGACAGAGAACGTGATCAGCAAAGAAACACAATTCTCCTGAGAACGACAATCATCGTGCCGATCGTAATCTCAGTGCATACCTGGATGCCCAACAAGCCAAGCCAGTGGTTCCCAAGCGTTGTAATGCCACGGCACACTTTGCTGAGACCAAAAACCTTCGCGGCGCACCAACATGAAAAAAAAAAAAAAGGATTTACTAGGTATTGTCTCACCTGAATGGCAACAGGCTGCTAAAACTATTATCACACGCACATTGCATGTTAAAGTATGTCAGTAAGGGAGTAATTAAAAGGGCAAATGTGTGAAGTGCAAGGAGTGGCCTTTAGTGGTTAGGTAAAAAAGTACACAGACAAACTAAATAATCCCTTGATACAAATGATTTATTTAGTGCAGACAGACCAAGACCAGACACAATAAACTATTCGCAGTAAATATAAATTCACAGCAAAATAGGTTCAGTTCACAATATCCTATAACAAGCTGTATTTAACGAAGTGGTTAAACGTTACAAAGGGCATTACAATTGTTGAAAAACAATAGCACACGGATCAAACATGCTATCCCCGCCGTTTTATTCGATTTGATTAGACGTTTCGCGACCGAAATGTTTTGTGTGCAGACTGAACGCACACCTGAGCCGAGCACGATCACAATACATATCCACAGTTAATCTAAGCAGTATCATATTGTAACCGTTTCGGTCTGTTATCAACCCATCCGGATCCAAAACCAGGAGTCAGACACCCTTTTCGGTGGACACGCTGTTGACTTCTCACAAGCACCATCTGCCTTCACAAAGGCAGCGCTAGCAGTGGAAAGAACGAAGAACTGCAGGAGAAACGCCGGGGCTATTTAGAGCCCGATTATTCAACACAGAGGGGGGAAACCAAAGCCAAATGAGACTTAGAGGAACAGGAGACATCCAACAACAGTGTAAAGATAAAAAGGAATTCACCATCTGTCCCTTTAATCAATTGCCTTGCAGTTCCACTGTGTAGCGTTATGTTGGGTGTATTTTGATAAGAGCATTTGGGCTCTGAGCTGAAGCACTGATCTAAAGAAGACCTCTCCACCCCCAAAGTTATCAGATTTCCTTTGCTCATCAGCTTGGAACTGGTTTGCATCAAAGTGACAGTTTTGGGGAGGATGGCACTGAGAAGAGGCCAAATAGGTTGAATCCTGCAATGAGATGTCTGGAGAAAGGGGCCTGTAGGTGATAAAATCTCTTTGAAGTGGACGAGAGCCGAAATCCCGACATAGAGCTACGAACCCGGGCCAACCGGCATTTCCAAAAGATGGCATGGATTGACATCAGTCATAAATCAAGCCCCCCTCCATTAGGACACTGGGGGCTGAAACCGAAATCCAATCCCAAGAACTGAAGAACCAATCACCTATTGATCTGACAGACTATAAGGAACAGTGCACAGTCTCTCTCTCTCTCTCTCTCTCTTTCTCTCTCACCTGAACCAGTAACTCGCTGCCACAGCTCAAGCTGTAGCTCTGTTGCCCGAACCGGAACCAGAAACCAACCAAGTCTTTGCCGGCAACAGAAGAGTTAAACTGGGAGAAGGAGATTGAGCCGTACGAAGAATTCTATTAAAGGACTTTATTAAAGAAAGAACTTTACAGACTGTGCATGTCCGCCTTTGCCCACCTGATCAGTGGAGTTTTACAGCTGGACAATTGAGTAAGTCGAATATATATGAAAGTGTTCAGTCATTTAAATAGCTATTTGAGTCTTAAGAAACTTGACCCTTGGAACAAACAGGGCCCTGCTTTCCTCAAAGACTTTGTCTTCAAGTAACTACGGTGGAACCCTGCTTACAAAGAAGATTTTATGCACAACCTTGGAGCCTTCAAACCAGTGGAAAATCTGTTTGGAAAAGACTCTAATTTCGCGAAACCCCAAAATCCAGGTGCATCGACTGAGTGGAAGTTCTTGGACAAAGCCGAACCGCACTGCCTTTGTTCCAAACCACACGGACCATGTGCCGTGTGCTGTGATCTGAGCCCGAAGACAGAGAGGCCTCTCTGCGACGAAGTTCAGATAAGTTTAACAGTTTGGAGTTCATGATTCATGACATTTGAGAAATCAATTAGAAATGTTATTCTGTGATTCATAACTCTAGAATGTGTAATATCATTTAGTTTTCTTAAATATAAATGTGTGTTACATTAAACTGTTTTGTTGATAATTTTAGAAATAAAATCTGTCAACCCCGAGAAATATCTTCTCATTCCTGTTTAACTGTTTTGTCTGAAATTGACACAAGTCAATAGACGTTAGATTATTGGTGGCCCTGCCTATCCTTGATCATTGAATAATAATCAGTTAAGGAAAATTGTGGTAACAAGTAATGATAGGATCTTTCTCGGCACCTAAACGTAAATGAGACTGATATATATATATAACGAGAAGTTACCTGACATAAATACTAAACTGCGTAGTTATTTAATGTCTGACTAACAATACTAACGAGAGACTCACCTTCGTCTTATTAACCGGTATTGTAGTTAATGTGTTTATAACCTTTTTTGTTTAACGATTTGTGTGTTATCATATGCGATCCCATGGTCTTTGATTTGGTCACGGAAGTGATTTGTCTTTGATTTGTTGATCTAGAGTTGAATTTTAATTAGCTTTTCCCTTTTGTATAATTAGTGTAGTGCTACATTTAGTCTTTGTTTTTGAATAAATTTAACAATTTATATCTTTGGAATTGGTGTCTGTGTCCAATTATTACAGAAATTGAGTTCTACAAGATTCCAGGATTCGTGATAAGGTGATACTATAAATTCACTTCTTAAATTGAAATTTATAAGTGTACCTTACGATACAATTGATAGTACTGCAACTCAGTGTAGGTGTGCGTTCAGTCCGGCAAACACAACATTTCAGTTATGAAACGCTTTCTACAGGTGATGTATAAATGTAATATTTTCACACATTTGAATAAGTTTGATTTGATACAAGATTTATGAAGTTGACCAAACAAAATGACATAATATTTTTCAGGGAATAAAAATCTCACGACACAATTGGGTAGTCCTCACGGCACACGGGTTGAAAACCACTGAGCCAAGCCACGGTGCTTCTTGGCTTTGCACTGCCACTGAGACTGCCAGGCGAAGACCGTGAGAAGCTTACCTTCGATAGCTCAGTTGGTAGAGCGGAGGACTGTAGGTTTCAGGCAGCAGGCATCCTTAGGTCGCTGGTTCAATTCCGGCTCGAAGGAAGGCGTGATTATGGTTTGACATCGGTTTTGGACGAGCTCCCAAATGTCAAGCCATTGGAATTGCATGAGGACAAGGAGAAAACCCCGGAAATTCGGATTTGTTGTGGAGAACTCGCATTGCCCAAACATCTCATATGCATGTGACCCTTGTCACCCTGAGCCCAGTTTTCTAAACCGGCCAGAAAGCGGTCTGGAACAATCATGAAGCCAACACATTGTGAAGCACTTTACTGAAGCCAGGGTAGCTCAGCCGGTAGAGCATCAGACTTTTAATCTGAGGGTCCAGGGTTCGAGTCCCTGTTCGGGCGCCTTGTTGACCAAGGGCCATGATGGTGAAAAGCCTGGATGGCCTTCCAGGTGACAATAAAATATGCAGTTGCGTCTAGGCAAGTTGTCTAGTCCTCTTTGCTTCTTTCGGCAAATATCCAGCCTGGGCAAGTGTTGTCTTCCAGAGGCAAGTCAAGCCAGGAACTCTGAGAGATGTTTTTGCCGTTGACGACGTGTCACTTTAGAACAGCACAACATGCATCTCTACTTGACTTGGCATAATCTGTGAGGGTTGGGCCAACACAACGTGTCCACACATTTGCAGGCGTCTTGAAATACTTGGAATGACCTGTGGCCCCGTGCCATGCAGAAGTCCACAGCTATGCGTGTCAGCATGCTCTGCTCCTCATCCCCAATGTGCCACTTGTAAGAACTGTGTAAAAAGCGACAGAGACCAAAAACCTTCGCGGCGCACCAACATGAAAAAAAAAAAAAAGGATTTACTAGGTATTGTCTCACCTGAATGGCAACAGGCTGCTAAAACTATTATCACACGCACATTGCATGTTAAAGTATGTCAGTAAGGGAGTAATTAAAAGGGCAAATGTGTGAAGTGCAAGGAGTGGCCTTTAGTGGTTAGGTAAAAAAGTACACAGACAAACTAAATAATCCCTTGATACAAATGATTTATTTAGTGCAGACAGACCAAGACCAGACACAATAAACTATTCGCAGTAAATATAAATTCACAGCAAAATAGGTTCAGTTCACAATATCCTATAACAAGCTGTATTTAACGAAGTGGTTAAACGTTACAAAGGGCATTACAATTGTTGAAAAACAATAGCACACGGATCAAACATGCTATCCCCGCCGTTTTATTCGATTTGATTAGACGTTTCGCGACCGAAATGTTTTGTGTGCAGACTGAACGCACACCTGAGCCGAGCACGATCACAATACATATCCACAGTTAATCTAAGCAGTATCATATTGTAACCGTTTCGGTCTGTTATCAACCCATCCGGATCCAAAACCAGGAGTCAGACACCCTTTTCGGTGGACACGCTGTTGACTTCTCACAAGCACCATCTGCCTTCACAAAGGCAGCGCTAGCAGTGGAAAGAACGAAGAACTGCAGGAGAAACGCCGGGGCTATTTAGAGCCCGATTATTCAACACAGAGGGGGGAAACCAAAGCCAAATGAGACTTAGAGGAACAGGAGACATCCAACAACAGTGTAAAGATAAAAAGGAATTCACCATCTGTCCCTTTAATCAATTGCCTTGCAGTTCCACTGTGTAGCGTTATGTTGGGTGTATTTTGATAAGAGCATTTGGGCTCTGAGCTGAAGCACTGATCTAAAGAAGACCTCTCCACCCCCAAAGTTATCAGATTTCCTTTGCTCATCAGCTTGGAACTGGTTTGCATCAAAGTGACAGTTTTGGGGAGGATGGCACTGAGAAGAGGCCAAATAGGTTGAATCCTGCAATGAGATGTCTGGAGAAAGGGGCCTGTAGGTGATAAAATCTCTTTGAAGTGGACGAGAGCCGAAATCCCGACATAGAGCTACGAACCCGGGCCAACCGGCATTTCCAAAAGATGGCATGGATTGACATCAGTCATAAATCAAGCCCCCCTCCATTAGGACACTGGGGGCTGAAACCGAAATCCAATCCCAAGAACTGAAGAACCAATCACCTATTGATCTGACAGACTATAAGGAACAGTGCACAGTCTCTCTCTCTCTCTCTCTCTCTTTCTCTCTCACCTGAACCAGTAACTCGCTACCACAGCTCAAGCTGTAGCTCTGTTGCCCGAACCGGAACCAGAAACCAACCAAGTCTTTGCCGGCAACAGAAGAGTTAAACTGGGAGAAGGAGATTGAGCCGTACGAAGAATTCTATTAAAGGACTTTATTAAAGAAAGAACTTTACAGACTGTGCATGTCCGCCTTTGCCCACCTGATCAGTGGAGTTTTACAGCTGGACAATTGAGTAAGTCGAATATATATGAAAGTGTTCAGTCATTTAAATAGCTATTTGAGTCTTAAGAAACTTGACCCTTGGAACAAACAGGGCCCTGCTTTCCTCAAAGACTTTGTCTTCAAGTAACTACGGTGGAACCCTGCTTACAAAGAAGATTTTATGCACAACCTTGGAGCCTTCAAACCAGTGGAAAATCTGTTTGGAAAAGACTCTAATTTCGCGAAACCCCAAAATCCAGGTGCATCGACTGAGTGGAAGTTCTTGGACAAAGCCGAACCGCACTGCCTTTGTTCCAAACCACACGGACCATGTGCCGTGTGCTGTGATCTGAGCCCGAAGACAGAGAGGCCTCTCTGCGACGAAGTTCAGATAAGTTTAACAGTTTGGAGTTCATGATTCATGACATTTGAGAAATCAATTAGAAATGTTATTCTGTGATTCATAACTCTAGAATGTGTAATATCATTTAGTTTTCTTAAATATAAATGTGTGTTACATTAAACTGTTTTGTTGATAATTTTAGAAATAAAATCTGTCAACCCCGAGAAATATCTTCTCATTCCTGTTTAACTGTTTAGTCTGAAATTGACACAAGTCAATAGACGTTAGATTATTGGTGGCCCTGCCTATCCTTGATCATTGAATAATAATCAGTTAAGGGAAATTGTGGTAACAAGTAATGATAGGATCTTTCTCGGCACCTAAACGTAAATGAGACTGATATATATATATAACGAGAAGTTACCTGACATAAATACTAACCTGCGTAGTTATTTAATGTCTGACTAACAATACTAAGGAGAGACTCACCTTCGTCTTACTAACCGGTATTGTAGTTAATGTGTTTATAACCTTTTTTGTTTAACGATTTGTGTGTTATCATATGCGATCCCATGGTCTTTGATTTGGTAACGGAAGTGATTTGTCTTTGATTTGTTGATCTAGAGTTGAATTTTAATTAGCTTTTCCCTTTTGTATAATTAGTGTAGTGCTACATTTAGTCTTTGTTTTTGAATAAATTTAACAATTTATATCTTTGGAATTGGTGTCTGTGTCCAATTATTACAGAAATTGAGTTCTACAAGATTCCAGGATTCGTGATAAGGTGATACTATAAATTCACTTCTTAAATTGAAATTTATAAGTGTACCTTACGATACAACTGATAGCACTGCAACTCAGTGTAGGTGTGCGTTCAGTCCGGCAAACACAACATTTCAGTTATGAAACGCTTTCTACAGGTGATGTATAAATGTAATATTTTCACACATTTGAATAAGTTTGATTTGATACAAGATTTATGAAGTTGACCAAACAAAATGACATAATATTTTTCAGGGAATAAAAATCTCACGACACAATTGGGTAGTCCTCACGGCACACGGGTTGAAAACCACTGAGCCAAGCCACGGTGCTTCTTGGCTTTGCACTGCCACTGAGACTGCCAGGCGAAGACAGTGAGAAGCTTACCTTCGATAGCTCAGTTGGTAGAGCGGAGGACTGTAGGTTTCAGCCAGCGGGCATCCTTAGGTCGCTGGTTCAATTCCGGCTCGAAGGAAGGCGTGATTATGGTTTGACATCGGTTTTGGACGAGCTCCCAAATGTCAAGCCATTGGATTTGCATGAGGACAAGGAGAAAACCCCGGAAATTCGGATTTGTTGTGGAGAACTCGCATTGCCCAAACATCTCATATGCATGTGACCCTTGTCACCCTGAGCCCAGTTTTCTAAACCGGCCAGAAAGCGGTCTGGAACAATCATGAAGCCAACACATTGTGAAGCACTTCACTGAAGCCCGGGTAGCTCAGCCGGTAGCGCATCAGACTTTTAATCTGAGGGTCCAGGGTTTGAGTCCCTGTTCGGGCGCCTTGTTGACCAAGGGCCATGATGGTGAAAAGCCTGGATGGCCTTCCAGGTGACAATAAAATATGCAGTTGCGTCTAGGCAAGTTGTCTAGTCCTCTTTGCTTCTTTTGGCAAATATCCAGCCTGGGCAAGTGTTGTCTTCCAGAGGCAAGTCAAGCCAGGAACTCTGAGAGATGTTTTTGCCGTTGACGACGTGTCACTTTAGAACAGCACAACATGCATCTCTACTTGACTTGGCACAATCTGTGAGGGTTGGGCCAACACAACGTGTCCACACATTTGCAGGCGTCTTGAAATACTTGGAATGACCTGTGGCCCCATGCCATGCAGAAGTCCACAGCTATGCGTGTCAGCATGCTCTGCTCCTCATCCCCAATGTGCCACTTGTAAGAACTGTGTAAAAAGCGACAGAGAACGTGATCAGCAAAGAAACACAATTCTCCTGAGAATGACAATCATCGTGCCGATCGTAATCTCAGTGCATACCTGGATGCCCAACAAGCCAAGCCAGTGGTTCCCAAGCGTTGTAATGCCACGGCACACTTTGCTGAGACCAAAAACCTTCGCGGCGCACCAACATGAAAAAAAAAAAAAGGATTTACTAGGTATTGTCTCACCTGAATGGCAACAGGCTGCTAAAACTATTATCACACGCACATTGCATGTTAAAGTATGTCAGTAAGGGAGTAATTAAAAGGGCAAATGTGTGAAGTGCAAGGAGTGGCCTTTAGTGGTTAGGTAAAAAAGTACACAGACAAACTAAATAATCCCTTGATACAAATGATTTATTTAGTGCAGACAGACCAAGACCAGACACAATAAACTATTCGCAGTAAATATAAATTCACAGCAAAATAGGTTCAGTTCACAATATCCTATAACGAGCTGTATTTAACGAAGTGGTTAAACGTTACAAAGGGCATTACAATTGTTGAAAAACAATAGCACACGGATCAAACATGCTATCCCCGCCGTTTTATTCGATTTGATTAGACGTTTCGCGACCGAAATGTTTTGTGTGCAGACTGAACGCACACCTGAGCCGAGCACGATCACAATACATATCCACAGTTAATCTAAGCAGTATCATATTGTAACCGTTTCGGTCTGTTATCAACCCATCCGGATCCAAAACCAGGAGTCAGACACCCTTTTCGGTGGACACGCTGTTGACTTCTCACAAGCACCATCTGCCTTCACAAAGGCAGCGCTAGCAGTGGAAAGAACGAAGAACTGCAGGAGAAACGCCGGGGCTATTTAGAGCCCGATTATTCAACACAGAGGGGGGAAACCAAAGCCAAATGAGACTTAGAGGAACAGGAGACATCCAACAACAGTGTAAAGATAAAAAGGAATTCACCATCTGTCCCTTTAATTAATTGCCTTGCAGTTCCACTGTGTAGCGTTATGTTGGGTGTATTTTGATAAGAGCATTTGGGCTCTGAGCTGAAGCACTGATCTAAAGAAGACCTCTCCACCCCCAAAGTTATCAGATTTCCTTTGCTCATCAGCTTGGAACTGGTTTGCATCAAAGTGACAGTTTTGGGGAGGATGGCACCGAGAAGAGGCCAAATAGGTTGAATCCTGCAATGAGATGTCTGGAGAAAGGGGCCTGTAGGTGATAAAATCTCTTTGAAGTGGACGAGAGCCGAAATCCCGACATAGAGCTACGAACCCGGGCCAACCGGCATTTCCAAAATAAAACGGCGGGGATAGCATATTTTATCCGTGTGCTATTGTTTTTCAACAATTGTAATGCCCTTTGTAACGTTTAACCACTTCGTTAAATACAGCTCGTTATAGGATATTGTGAACTGAACCTATTTTGCAGTGAATTTATATTTACTGCGAATAGTTTATTGTGTCTGGTCTTGGTCTGTCTGCACTAAATAAATGATTTATATCAAGGGATTATTTAGTTTGTCTGTGTACTTTTTTACCTAACCACTGAAGGCCACTCCTTGCACTTCACACATTTGCCCTTTTAATTACTCCCTTACTGACATACTTTAACATGCAATGTGCGTGTGATAATAGTTTTAGCAGCCTGTTGCCATTCAGGTGAGACAATACCTAGTAAATCCTTTTTTTTTTTTTCATGTTGGTGCGCCGCGAAGGTTTTTGGTCTCAGCAAAGTGTGCCGTGGCATTACAACGCTTGGGAACCACTGGCTTGGCTTGTTGGGCATCCAGGTATGCACTGAGATTACGATCGGCACGATGATTGTCATTCTCAGGAGAATTGTGTTTCTTTGCTGATCACGTTCTCTGTCGCTTTTTACACAGTTCTTACAAGTGGCACATTGGGGATGAGGAGCAGAGCATGCTGACACGCATAGCTGTGGACTTCTGCATGGCATGGGGCCACAGGTCAGTTCTTGAGACTGAACGCACACCTACACTGAGTTGCAGTGCTATCAGTTGTATCGTAAGGTACACTTATAAATTTCAATTTAAGAAGTGAATTTATAGTATCACCTTATCACGAATCCTGGAATCTTGTAGAACTCAATTTCTGTAATAATTGGACACAGACACCAATTCCAAAGATATAAATTGTTAAATTTATTCAAAAACAAAGACTAAATGTAGCACTACACTAATTATACAAAAGGGAAAAGCTAATTAAAATTCAACTCTAGATCAACAAATCAAAGACAAATCACTTCCGTGACCAAATCAAAGACCATGGGATCGCATATGATAACACACAAATCGTTTAACAAAAAAGGTTATAAACACATTAACTACAATACCGGTTAGTAAGACGAAGGTGAGTCTCTCGTTAGTATTGTTAGTCAGACATTAAATAACTACGCAGGTTAGTATTTATGTCAGGTAACTTCTCGTTATATATATATATATCAGTCTCATTTACGTTTAGGTGCCGAGAAAGATCCTATCATTACTTGTTACCACAATTTCCCTTAACTGATTATTATTTAATGATCAAGTATAGGCAGGGCCACCAATAATCTAACGTCTATTGACTTGTGTCAATTTCAGACTAAACAGTTAAACAGGAATGAGAAGATATTTCTCGGGGTTGACAGATTTTATTTCTAAAATTATCAACAAAACAGTTTAATGTAACACACATTTATATTTAAGAAAACTAAATGATATTACACATTCTAGAGTTATGAATCACAGAATAACATTTCTAATTGATTTCTCAAATGTCATGAATCATGAACTCCAAACTGTTAAACTTATCTGAACTTCGTCGCAGAGAGGCCTCTCTGTCTTCGGGCTCAGATCACAGCACACGGCACATGGTCCGTGTGGTTTGGAACAAAGGCAGTGCGGTTCGGCTTTATCCAAGAACTTCCATTCAGTCGATGCACCTGGATTTTGGGGTTTCGCGAAATTAGAGTCTTTTCCAAACAGATTTTCCACTGGTTTGAAGGCTCCAAGGTTGTGCACAAAATCTTCTTTGTAAGCAGGGTTCCACCGTAGTTACTTGAAGACAAAGTCTTTGAGGAAAGCAGGGCCCTGTTTGTTCCAAGGGTCAAGTTTCTTAAGACTCAAATAGCTATTTAAATGACTGAACACTTTCATATACATTCGACTTACTCAATTGTCCAGCTGTAAAACTCCACTGATCAGGTGGGCACAGGCGGACATGCACAGTCTGTAAAGTTCTTTCTTTAATAAAGTCCTTTAATAGAATTCTTCGTACGGCTCAATCTCCTTCTCCCAGTTTAACTCTTCTGTTGCCGGCAAAGACTTGGTTGGTTTCTGGTTCCGGTTCGGGCAACAGAGCTACAGCTTGAGCTGTGGCAGCGAGTTACTGGTTCAGGTGAGAGAGAAAGAGAGAGAGAGAGAGAGAGAGACTGTGCACTGTTCCTTATAGTCTGTCAGATCAATAGGTGATTGGTTCTTCAGTTCTTGAGATTGAATTTCGGTTTCAGCCCCCAGTGTCCTAATGGAGGGGGGCTTGATTTATGACTGATGTCAATCCATGCCATCTTTTGGAAATGCCGGTTGGCCCGGGTTCGTAGCTCTATGTCGGGATTTCGGCTCTCGTCCACTTCAAAGAGTTTTTATCACCTACAGGCCCCTTTCTCCAGACATCTCATTGCAGGATTCAACCTATTTGGCCTCTTCTCGGTGCCATCCTCCCCAAAACTGTCACTTTGATGCAAACCAGTTCCAAGCTGATGAGCAAAGGAAATCTAATAACTTTGGGGGTGGAGAGGTCTTCTTTAGATCAGTGCTTCAGCTCAGAGCACAAATGCTCTTATCAAAATACACCCAACATAACGCTACACAGTGGAACTGCAAGGCAATTGATTAAAGGGACAGATGGTGAATTCCTTTTTATCTTTACACTGTTGTTGGATGTCTCCTGTTCCTCTAAGTCTCATTTGGCTTTGGTTTCCCCCCTCTGTGTTGAATAATCGGGCTCTAAATAGCCCCGGCGTTTCTCCTGCAGTTCTTCGTTCTTTCCACTGCTAGCGCTGCCTTTGTGAAGGCAGATGGTGCTTGTGAGAAGTCAACAGCGTGTCCACCGAAAAGGGTGTCTGACTCCTGGTTTTGGATCCGGATGGGTTGATAACAGACTGAAACGGTTACAATATGATACTGTTTAGATTAACTGTGGATATGTATTGTGATCGTGCTCGGCTCAGGTGTGCGTTCAGTCTGCACACAAAACATTTCGGTCGCGAAACGTCTAATCAAATCGAATAAAACGGCGGGGATAGCATGTTTGATCCGTGTGCTATTGTTTTTCAACAATTGTAATGCCCTTTGTAACGTTTAACCACTTCGTTAAATACAGCTTGTTATAGGATTTTGTGAACTGAACCTATTTTGCTGTGAATTTATATTTACTGCGAATAGTTTATTGTGTCTGGTCTTGGTCTGTCTGCACTAAATAAATGATTTGTATCAAGGGATTATTTAGTTTGTCTGTGTACTTTTTTACCTAACCACTAAAGGCCACTCCTTGCACTTCACACATTTGCCCTTTTAATTACTCCCTTACTGACATACTTTAACATGCAATGTGCGTGTGATAATAGTTTTAGCAGCCTGTTGCCATTCAGGTGAGACAATACCTAGTAAATCCTTTTTTTTTTTTTTCATGTTGGTGCGCCGCGAAGGTTTTTGGTCTCTGTCGCTTTTTACACAGTTCTTACAAGTGGCACATTGGGGATGAGGAGCAGAGCATGCTGACACGCATAGCTGTGGACTTCTGCATGGCATGGGGCCACAGGTCATTCCAAGTATTTCAAGACGCCTGCAAATGTGTGGACACGTTGTGTTGGCCCAACCCTCATAGATTGTGCCAAGTCAAGTAGAGATGCATGTTGTGCTGTTCTAAAGTGACACGTCGTCAACGGCAAAAACATCTCTCAGAGTTCCTGGCTTGACTTGCCTCTGGAAGACAACACTTGCCCAGGCTGGATATTTGCCAAAAGAAGCAAAGAGGACTAGACAACTTGCCTAGACGCAACTGCATATTTTATTGTCACCTGGAAGGCCATCCAGGCTTTTCGCCATCATGGCCCTTGGTCAACAAGGCGCCCGAACAGGGACTCAAACCCTGGACCCTCAGATTAAAAGTCTGATGTGCTACCGGCTGAGCTACCCGGGCTTCAGTGAAGTGCTTCACAATGTGTTGGCTTCATGATTGTTCCAGACCGCTTTCTGGCCGGTTTAGAAAACTGGGCTCAGGGTGACAAGGGTCACATGCATATGAGATGTTTGGGCAATGCGAGTTCTCCACAACAAATCCAAATTTCCGGGGTTTTCTCCTTGTCCTCATGCAATTCCAATGGCTTGACATTTGGGAGCTCGTCCAAAACCGATGTCAAACCATAATCACGCCTTCCTTCGAGCCGGAATTGAACCAGCGACCTAAGGATGCCCGCTGCCTGAAACCTACAGTCCTCCGCTCTACCAACTGAGCTATCGAAGGTAAGCTTCTCACCGTCTTCGCCTGGCAGTCTCAGTGGCAGTGCAAAGCCAAGAAGCACCGTGGCTTGGCTCAGTGGTTTTCAACCCGTGTGCCGTGAGGACTACCCAATTGTGTCGTGAGATTTTTATCCCCTGAAAAATATTATGTCATTTTGTTTGGTCAACTTCATAAATCTTGTATCAAATCAAACTTATTCAAATGTGTGAAAATATTACATTTATACATCACCTGTAGAAAGCGTTTCATAAATGAAATGTTGTGTTTGCCGGACTGAACGCACACCTACACTGAGTTGCAGTGCTATCAGTTGTATCGTAAGGTACACTTATAAATTTCAATTTAAGAAGTGAATTTATAGTATCACCTTATCACGAATCCTGGAATCTTGTAGAACTCAATTTCTGTAATAATTGGACACAGACACCAATTCCAAAGATATAAATTGTTAAATTTATTCAAAAACAAAGACTAAATGTAGCACTACACTAATTATACTAAAGGGAAAAGCTAATTAAAATTCAACTCTAGATCAACAAATCAAAGACAAATCACTTCCGTGACCAAATCAAAGACCATGGGATCGCATATGATAACACACAAATCGTTAAACAAAAAAGGTTATAAACACATTAACTACAATACCGGTTAGTAAGACGAAGGTGAGTCTCTCGTTAGTATTGTTAGTCAGACATTAAATAACTACGCAGGTTAGTATTTATGTCAGGTAACTTCTCGTTATATATATATATCAGTCTCATTTACGTTTAGGTGCCGAGAAAGATCCTATCATTACTTGTTACCACAATTTCCCTTAACTGATTATTATTCAATGATCAAGGATAGGCAGGGCCACCAATAATCTAACGTCTATTGACTTGTGTCAATTTCAGACTAAACAGTTAAACAGGAATGAGAAGATATTTCTCGGGGTTGACAGATTTTATTTCTAAAATTATCAACAAAACAGTTTAATGTAACACACATTTATATTTAAGAAAACTAAATGATATTACACATTCTAGAGTTATGAATCACAGAATAACATTTCTAATTGATTTCTCAAATGTCATGAATCATGAACTCCAAACTGTTAAACTTATCTGAACTTCGTCGCAGAGAGGCCTCTCTGTCTTCGGGCTCAGATCACAGCACACGGCACATGGTCCGTGTGGTTTGGAACAAAGGCAGTGCGGTTCGGCTTTGTCCAAGAACTTCCACTCAGTCGATGCACCTGGATTTTGGGGTTTCGCGAAATTAGAGTCTTTTCCAAACAGATTTTCCACTGGTTTGAAGGCTCCAAGGTTGTGCACAAAATCTTCTTTGTAAGCAGGGTTCCACCGTAGTTACTTGAAGACAAAGTCTTTGAGGAAAGCAGGGCCCTGTTTGTTCCAAGGGTCAAGTTTCTTAAGACTCAAATAGCTATTTAAATGACTGAACACTTTCATATACATTCGACTTACTCAATTGTCCAGCTGTAAAACTCCACTGATCAGGTGGGCACAGGCGGACATGCACAGTCTGTAAAGTTCATTCTTTAATAAAGTCCTTTAATAGAATTCTTCGTACGGCTCAATCTCCTTCTCCCAGTTTAACTCTTCTGTTGCCGGCAAAGACTTGGTTGGTTTCTGGTTCCGGTTCGGGCAACAGAGCTACAGCTTGAGCTGTGGCAGCGAGTTACTGGTTCAGGTGAGAGAGAAAGAGAGAGAGAGAGAGAGAGAGAGAGACTGTGCACTGTTCCTTATAGTCTGTCAGATCAATAGGTGATTGGTTCTTCAGTTCTTGAGATTGGATTTCGGTTTCAGCCCCCAGTGTCCTAATGAAGGGGGGCTTGATTTATGACTGATGTCAATCCATGCCATCTTTTGGAAATGCCGGTTGGCCCGGGTTCGTAGCTCTATGTCGGGATTTCGGCTCTCGTCCACTTCAAAGAGATTTTATCACCTACAGGCCCCTTTCTCCAGACATCTCATTGCAGGATTCAACCTATTTGGCCTCTTCTCAGTGCCATCCTCCCCAAAACTGTCACTTTGATGCAAACCAGTTCCAAGCTGACGAGCAAAGGAAATCTGATAACTTTGGGGGTGGAGAGGTCTTCTTTAGATCAGTGCTTCAGCTCAGAGCCCAAATGCTCTTATCAAAATACACCCAACATAACGCTACACAGTGGATCTGCAAGGCAATTGATTAAAGGGACAGATGGTGAATTCCTTTTTATCTTTACACTGTTGTTGGATGTCTCCTGTTCCTCTAAGTCTCATTTGGCTTTGGTTTCCCCCCTCTGTGTTGAATAATCGGGCTCAAAATAGCCCCGGCGTTTCTCCTGCAGTTCTTCGTTCTTTCCACTGCTAGCGCTGCCTTTGTGAAGGCAGATGGTGCTTGTGAGAAGTCAACAGCGTGTCCACCGAAAAGGGTGTCTGACTCCTGGTTTTGGATCCGGATGGGTTGATAACAGACCGAAACGGTTACAATATGATACTGCTTAGATTAACTGTGGATATGTATTGTGATCGTGCTCGGCTCAGGTGTGCGTTCAGTCTGCACACAAAACATTTCGGTCGCGAAACGTCTAATCAAATCGAATAAAACGGCGGGGATAGCATGTTTGATCCGTGTGCTATTGTTTTTCAACAATTGTAATGCCCTTTGTAACGTTTAACCACTTCGTTAAATACAGCTTGTTATAGGATATTGTGAACTGAACCTATTTTGCTGTGAATTTATATTTACTGCGAATAGTTTATTGTGTCTGGTCTTGGTCTGTCTGCACTAAATAAATCATTTGTATCAAGGGATTATTTAGTTTGTCTGTGTACTTTTTTACCTAACCACTAAAGGCCACTCCTTGCACTTCACACATTTGCCCTTTTAATTACTCCCTTACTGACATACTTTAACATGCAATGTGCGTGTGATAATAGTTTTAGCAGCCTGTTGCCATTCAGGTGAGACAATACCTAGTAAATCCTTTTTTTTTTTTTCATGTTGGTGCGCCGCGAAGGTTTTTGGTCTCAGCAAAGTGTGCCGTGGCATTACAACGCTTGGGAACCACTGGCTTGGCTTGTTGGGCATCCAGGTATGCACTGAGATTACGATCGGCACGATGATTGTCGTTCTCAGGAGAATTGTGTTTCTTTGCTGATCACGTTCTCTGTCGCTTTTTACACAGTTCTTACAAGTGGCACATTGGGGATGAGGAGCAGAGCATGCTGACACGCATAGCTGTGGACTTCTGCATGGCATGGGGCCACAGGTCAGTTCTTGAGACTGAACGCACACCTACACTGAGTTGCAGTGCTATCAGTTGTATCGTAAGGTACACTTATAAATTTCAATTTAAGAAGTGAATTTATAGTATCACCTTATCACGAATCCTGGAATCTTGTAGAACTCAATTTCTGTAATAATTGGACACAGACACCAATTCCAAAGATATAAATTGTTAAATTTATTCAAAAACAAAGACTAAATGTAGCACTACACTAATTATACAAAAGGGAAAAGCTAATTAAAATTCAACTCTAGATCAACAAATCAAAGACAAATCACTTCCGTGACCAAATCAAAGACCATGGGATCGCATATGATAACACACAAATCGTTTAACAAAAAAGGTTATAAACACATTAACTACAATACCGGTTAGTAAGACGAAGGTGAGTCTCTCGTTAGTATTGTTAGTCAGACATTAATTAACTACGCAGGTTAGTATTTATGTCAGGTAACTTCTCGTTATATATATATATCAGTCTCATTTACGTTTAGGTGCCGAGAAAGATCCTATCATTACTTGTTACCACAATTTCCCTTAACTGATTATTATTTAATGATCAAGTATAGGCAGGGCCACCAATAAACTAACGTCTATTGACTTGTGTCAATTTCAGACTAAACAGTTAAACAGGAATGAGAAGATATTTCTCGGAGTTGACAGATTTTATTTCTAAAATTATCAACAAAACAGTTTAATGTAACACACATTTATATTTAAGAAAACTAAATGATATTACACATTCTAGAGTTATGAATCACAGAATAACATTTCTAATTGATTTCTCAAATGTCATGAATCATGAACTCCAAACTGTTAAACTTATCTGAACTTCGTCACAGAGAGGCCTCTCTGTCTTCGGGCTCAGATCACAGCACACGGCACATGGTCCGTGTGGTTTGGAACAAAGGCAGTGCGGTTCGGCTTTGTCCAAGAACTTCCACTCAGTCGATGCACCTGGATTTTGGGGTTTCGCGAAATTAGAGTCTTTTCCAAACAGATTTTCCACTGGTTTGAAGGCTCCAAGGTTGTGCACAAAATCTTCTTTGTAAGCAGGGTTCCACCGTAGTTACTTGAAGACAAAGTCTTTGAGGAAAGCAGGGCCCTGTTTGTTCCAAGGGTCAAGTTTCTTAAGACTCAAATAGCTATTTAAATGACTGAACACTTTCATATACATTCGACTTACTCAATTGTCCAGCTGTAAAACTCCACTGATCAGGTGGGCACAGGCGGACATGCACAGTCTGTAAAGTTCTTTCTTTAATAAAGTCCTTAAATAGAATTCTTCGTACGGCTCAATCTCCTTCTCCCAGTTTAACTCTTCTGTTGCCGGCAAAGACTTGGTTGGTTTCTGGTTCCGGTTCGGGCAACAGAGCTACAGCTTGAGCTGTGGCAGCGAGTTACTGGTTCAGGTGAGAGAGAAAGAGAGAGAGAGAGAGAGAGAGACTGTGCACTGTTCCTTATAGTCTGTCAGATCAATAGGTGATTGGTTCTTGAGTTCTTGAGATTGAATTTCGGTTTCAGCCCCCAGTGTCCTAATGGAGGGGGGCTTGATTTATGACTGATGTCAATCCATGCCATCTTTTGGAAATGCCGGTTGGCCCGGGTTCGTAGCTCTATGTCGGGATTTCGGCTCTCGTCCACTTCAAAGAGTTTTTATCACCTACAGGCCCCTTTCTCCAGACATCTCATAGCAGGATTCAACCTATTTGGCCTCTTCTCGGTGCCATCCTCCCCAAAACTGTCACTTTGATGCAAACCAGTTCCAAGCTGATGAGCAAAGGAAATCTGATAACTTTGGGGGTGGAGAGGTCTTCTTTAGATCAGTGCTTCAGCTCAGAGCCCAAATGCTCTTATCAAAATAAACCCAACATAACGCTACACAGTGAAACTGCAAGGCAATTGATTAAAGGGACAGATGGTGAATTCCTTTTTATCTTTACACTGTTGTTGGATGTCTCCTGTTCCTCTAAGTCTCATTTGGCTTTGGTTTCCCCCCTCTGTGTTGAATAATCGGACTCTAAATAGCCCCGGCGTTTCTCCTGCAGTTCTTCGTTCTTTCCACTGCTAGCGCTGCCTTTGTGAAGGCAGATGGTGCTTGTGAGAAGTCAACAGCGTGTCCACCGAAAAGGGTGTCTGACTCCTGGTATTGGATCCGGATGGGTTGATAACAGACCGAAACGGTTACAATATGATACTGCTTAGATTAACTGTGGATATGTATTGTGATCGTGCTCGGCTCAGGTGTGCGTTCAGTCTGCACACAAAACATTTCGGTCGCGAAACGTCTAATCAAATCGAATAAAACGGCGGGGATAGCATATTTTATCCGTGTGCTATTGTTTTTCAACAATTGTAATGCCCTTTGTAACGTTTAACCACTTCGTTAAATACAGCTCGTTATAGGATATTGTGAACTGAACCTATTTTGCTGTGAATTTATATTTACTGCGAATAGTTTATTGTGTCTGGTCTTGGTCTGTCTGCACTAAATAAATGATTTATATCAAGGGATTATTTAGTTTGTCTGTGTACTTTTTTACCTAACCACTAAAGGCCACTCCTTGCACTTCACACATTTGCCCTTTTAATTACTCCCTTACTGACATACTTTAAAATGCAATGTGCGTGTGATAATAGTTTTAGCAGCCTGTTGCCATTCAGGTGAGACAATACCTAGTAAATCCTTTTTTTTTTTTTTCATGTTGGTGCGCCGCGAAGGTTTTTGGTCTCTGTCGCTTTTTACACAGTTCTTACAAGTGGCACATTGGGGATGAGGAGCAGAGCATGCTGACACGCATAGCTGTGGACTTCTGCATGGCATGGGGCCACAGGTCATTCCAAGTATTTCAAGACGCCTGCAAATGTGTGGACACGTTGTGTTGGCCCAACGCTCACAGATTGTGCCAAGTCAAGTAGAGATGCATGTTGTGCTGTTCTAAAGTGACACGTCGTCAACGGCAAAAACATCTCTCAGAGTTCCTGGCTTGACTTGCCTCTGGAAGACAACACTTGCCCAGGCTGGATATTTGCCAAAAGAAGCAAAGAGGACTAGACAACTTGCCTAGACGCAACTGCATATTTTATTGTCACCTGGAAGGCCATCCAGGCTTTTCACCATCATGGCCCTTGGTCAACAAGGCGCCCGAACAGGGACTCAAACCCTGGACCCTCAGATTAAAAGTCTGATGCTCTACCGGCTGAGCTACCCGGGCTTCAGTGAAGTGCTTCACAATGTGTTGGCTTCATGATTGTTCCAGACCGCTTTCTGGCCGGTTTAGAAAACTGGGCTCAGGGTGACAAGGGTCACATGCATATGAGATGTTTGGGCAATGCGAGTTCTCCACAACAAATCCGAATTTCCGGGGTTTTCTCCTTGTCCTCATGCAATTCCAATGGCTTGACATTTGGGAGCTCGTCCAAAACCGATGTCAAACCATAATCACGCCTTCCTTCGAGCCGGAATTGAAACAGCGACCTAAGGATGCACGCTGCCTGAAACCTACAGTCCTCCGCTCTACCAACTGAGCTATCCAAGGTTAGCTTCTCACCGTCTTCGCCTGGCAGTCTCAGTGGCAGTGCAAAGCCAAGAAGCACCGTGGCTTGGCTCAGTGGTTTTCAATCCGTGTGCCGTGAGGACTACCCAATTGTGTCGTGAGATTTTTATTCCCTGAAAAATATTATGTCATTTTGTTTGGTCAACTTCATAAATCTTGTATCAAATCAAACTTATTCAAATGTGTGAAAATATTACATTTATACATCACCTGTAGAAAGCGTTTCATAACTGAAATGTTGTGTTTGCCGGACTGAACGCACACCTACACTGAGTTGCAGTGCTATCAGTTGTATCGTAAGGTACACTTATAAATTTCAATTTAAGAAGTGAATTTATAGTATCACCTTATCACGAATCCTGGAATCTTGTAGAACTCAATTTCTGTAATAATTGGACACAGACACCAATTCCAAAGATATAAATTGTTAAATTTATTCAAAAACAAAGACTAAATGTAGCACTACACTAATTATACAAAGGGAAAAGCTAATTAAAATTCAACTCTAGATCAACAAATCAAAGACAAATCACTTCCGTGACCAAATCAAAGACCATGGGATCGCATATGATAACACACAAATCGTTAAACAAAAAAGGTTATAAACACATTAACTACAATACCGGTTAGTAAGACGAAGGTGAGTCTCTCGTTAGTATTGTTAGTCAGACATTAAATAACTACGCAGGTTAGTATTTATGTCAGGTAACTTCTCGTTATATATATATATCAGTCTCATTTACGTTTAGGTGCCGAGAAAGATCCTATCATTACTTGTTACCACAATTTCCCTTAACTGATTATTATTCAATGATCAAGGATAGGCAGGGCCACCAATAATCTAACGTCTATTGACTTGTGTCAATTTCAGACTAAACAGTTAAACAGGAATGAGAAGATATTTCTCGGGGTTGACAGATTTTATTTCTAAAATTATCAACAAAACAGTTTAATGTAACACACATTTATATTTAAGAAAACTAAATGATATTACACATTCTAGAGTTATGAATCACAGAATAACATTTCTAATTGATTTCTCAAATGTCATGAATCATGAACTCCAAACTGTTAAACTTATCTGAACTTCGTCGCAGAGAGGCCTCTCTGTCTTCGGGCTCAGATCACAGCACATGGCACATGGTCCGTGTGGTTTGGAACAAAGGCAGTGCGGTTCGGCTTTGTCCAAGAACTTCCACTCAGTCGATGCACCTGGATTTTGGGGTTTCGCGAAATTAGAGTCTTTTCCAAACAGATTTTCCACTGGTTTGAAGGCTCCAAGGTTGTGCACAAAATCTTCTTTGTAAGCAGGGTTCCACCGTAGTTACTTGAAGACAAAGTCTTTGAGGAAAGCAGGGCCCTGTTTGTTCCAAGGGTCAAGTTTCTTAAGACTCAAATAGCTATTTAAATGACTGAACACTTTCATATACATTCGACTTACTCAATTGTCCAGCTGTAAAACTCAACTGATCAGGTGGGCACAGGCGGACATGCACAGTCTGTAAAGTTCTTTCTTTAATAAAGTCCTTTAATAGAATTCTTCGTACGGCTCAATCTCCTTCTCCCAGTTTAACTCTTCTGTTGCCAGCAAAGACTTGGTTGGTTTCTGGTTCCGGTTCGGGCAACAGAGCTACAGCTTGAGCTGTGGCAGCGAGTTACTGGTTCAGGTGAGAGAGAAAGAGAGAGAGAGAGAGAGAGACTGTGCACTGTTCCTTATAGTCTGTCAGATCAATAGGTGATTGGTTCTTGAGTTCTTGAGATTGGATTTCGGTTTCAGCCCCCAGTGTCCTAATGGAGGGGGGCTTGATTTATGACTGATGTCAATCCATGCCATCTTTTGGAAATGCCGGTTGGCCCGGGTTCGTAGCTCTATGTCGGGATTTCGGCTCTCGTCCACTTCAAAGAGTTTTTATCACCTACAGGCCCCTTTCTCCAGACATCTCATAGCAGGATTCAACCTATTTGGCCTCTTCTCGGTGCCATCCTCCCCAAAACTGTCACTTTGATGCAAACCAGTTCCAAGCTGATGAGCAAAGGAAATCTGATAACTTTGGGGGTGGAGAGGTCTTCTTTAGATCAGTGCTTCAGCTCAGAGCCCAAATGCTCTTATCAAAATAAACCCAACATAACGCTACACAGTGGAACTGCAAGGCAATTGATTAAAGGGACAGATGGTGAATTCCTTTTTATCTTTACACTGTTGTTGGATGTCTCCTGTTCCTCTAAGTCTCATTTGGCTTTGGTTTCCCCCCTCTGTGTTGAATAATCGGACTCTAAATAGCCCCGGCGTTTCTCCTGCAGTTCTTCGTTCTTTCCACTGCTAGCGCTGCCTTTGTGAAGGCAGATGGTGCTTGTGAGAAGTCAACAGCGTGTCCACCGAAAAGGGTGTCTGACTCCTGGTATTGGATCCGGATGGGTTGATAACAGACCGAAACGGTTACAATATGATACTGCTTAGATTAACTGTGGATATGTATTGTGATCGTGCTCGGCTCAGGTGTGCGTTCAGTCTGCACACAAAACATTTCGGTCGCGAAACGTCTAATCAAATCGAATAAAACGGCGGGGATAGCATATTTTATCCGTGTGCTATTGTTTTTCAACAATTGTAATGCCCTTTGTAACGTTTAACCACTTCGTTAAATACAGCTCGTTTTGGATATTGTGAACTGAACCTATTTTGCTGTGAATTTATATTTACTGCGAATAGTTTATTGTGTCTGGTCTTGGTCTGTCTGCACTAAATAAATGATTTATATCAAGGGATTATTTAGTTTGTCTGTGTACTTTTTTACCTAACCACTAAAGGCCACTCCTTGCACTTCACACATTTGCCCTTTTAATTACTCCCTTACTGACATACTTTAAAATGCAATGTGCGTGTGATAATAGTTTTAGCAGCCTGTTGCCATTCAGGTGAGACAATACCTAGTAAATCCTTTTTTTTTTTTTTCATGTTGGTGCGCCGCGAAGGTTTTTGGTCTCTGTCGCTTTTTACACAGTTCTTACAAGTGGCACATTGGGGATGAGGAGCAGAGCATGCTGACACGCATAGCTGTGGACTTCTGCATGGCATGGGGCCACAGGTCATTCCAAGTATTTCAAGACGCCTGCAAATGTGTGGACACGTTGTGTTGGCCCAACGCTCACAGATTGTGCCAAGTCAAGTAGAGATGCATGTTGTGCTGTTCTAAAGTGACACGTCGTCAACGGCAAAAACATCTCTCAGAGTTCCTGGCTTGACTTGCCTCTGGAAGACAACACTTGCCCAGGCTGGATATTTGCCAAAAGAAGCAAAGAGGACTAGACAACTTGCCTAGACGCAACTGCATATTTTATTGTCACCTGGAAGGCCATCCAGGCTTTTCACCATCATGGCCCTTGGTCAACAAGGCGCCCGAACAGGGACTCAAACCCTGGACCCTCAGATTAAAAGTCTGATGCTCTACCGGCTGAGCTACCGGGGCTTCATGAAGTGCTTCACAATGTGTTGGCTTCATGATTGTTCCAGACCGCTTTCTGGCCGGTTTAGAAAACTGGGCTCAGGGTGACAAGGGTCACATGCATATGAGATGTTTGGGCAATGCGAGTTCTCCACAACAAATCCGAATTTCCGGAGGTTTCTCCTTGTCCTCATGTAAATCCAATGGCTTGACATTTGGGAGCTCGTCCAAAACCGTTGTCAAACCATAATCACGCCTTCCTTCGAGCCGGAATTGAACCAGCGACCTAAGGATGCCCGCTGCCTGAAACCTACAGTCCTCCGCTCTACCAACTGAGCTATCGAAGGTAAGCTTCTCACTGTCTTCGCCTGGCAGTCTCAGTGGCAGTGCAAAGCCAAGAAGCACCGTGGCTTGGCTCAGTGGTTTTCAACCCGTGTGCCGTGAGGACTACCCAATTGTGTCGTGAGATTTTTATTCCCTGAAAAATATTATGTCATTTTGTTTGGTCAACTTCATAAATCTTGTATCAAATCAAACTTATTCAAATGTGTGAAAATATTACATTTATACATCACCTGTAGAAAGCGTTTCATAACTGAAATGTTGTGTTTGCCGGACTGAACGCACACCTACACTGAGTTGCAGTGCTATCAGTTGTATCGTAAGGTACACTTATAAATTTCAATTTAAGAAGTGAATTTATAGTATCACCTTATCACGAATCCTGTAATCTTGTAGAACTCAATTTCTGTAATAATTGGACACAGACACCAATTCCAAAGATATAAATTGTTAAATTTATTCAAAAACAAAGACTAAATGTAGCACTACACTAATTATACAAAAGGGAAAAGCTAATTAAAATTCAACTCTAGATCAACAAATCAAAGACAAATCACTTCCGTGACCAAATCAAAGACCATGGGATCGCATATGATAACACACAAATCGTTAAACAAAAAAGGTTATAAACACATTAACTACAATACCGGTTAGTAAGACGAAGGTGAGTCTCTCGTTAGTATTGTTAGTCAGACATTAAATAACTACGCAGGTTAGTATTTATGTCAGGTAACTTCTCGTTATATATATATATCAGTCTCATTTACGTTTAGGTGCCGAGAAAGATCCTATCATTACTTGTTACCACAATTTCCCTTAACTGATTATTATTCAATGATCAAGGATAGGCAGGGCCACCAATAATCTAACGTCTATTGACTTGTGTCAATTTCAGACTAAACAGTTAAACAGGAATGAGAAGATATTTCTCGTGGTTGACAGATTTTATTTCTAAAATTATCAACAAAACAGTTTAATGTAACACACATTTATATTTAAGAAAACTAAATGATATTACACATTCTAGAGTTATGAATCACAGAATAACATTTCTAATTGATTTCTCAAATGTCATGAATCATGAACTCCAAACTGTTAAACTTATCTGAACTTCGTCGCAGAGAGGCCTCTCTGTCTTCGGGCTCAGATCACAGCACACGGCACATGGTCCGTGTGGTTTGGAACAAAGGCAGTGCGGTTCGGCTTTGTCCAAGAACTTCCACTCAGTCGATGCACCTGGATTTTGGGGTTTCGCGAAATTAGAGTCTTTTCCAAACAGATTTTCCACTGGTTTGAAGGCTCCAAGGTTGTGCATAAAATCTTCTTTGTAAGCAGGGTTCCACCGTAGTTACTTGAAGACAAAGTCTTTGAGGAAAGCAGGGCCCTGTTTGTTCCAAGGGTCAAGTTTCTTAAGACTCAAATAGCTATTTAAATGACTGAACACTTTCATATATATTCGACTTACTCAATTGTCCAGCTGTAAAACTCCACTGATCAGGTGGGCACAGGCGGACATGCACAGTCTGTAAAGTTCTTTCTTTAATAAAGTCCTTTAATAGAATTCTTCGTACGGCTCAATCTCCTTCTCCCAGTTTAACTCTTCTGTTGCCGGCAAAGACTTGGTTGGTTTCTGGTTCCGGTTCGGGCAACAGAGCTACAGCTTGAGCTGTGGCAGCGAGTTACTGGTTCAGGTGAGAGAGAAAGAGAGAGAGAGAGAGAGAGAGACTGTGCACTGTTCCTTATAGTCTGTCAGATCAATAGGTGATTGGTTCTTCAGTTCTTGGGATTGGATTTCGGTTTCAGCACCCAGTGTCCTAATGGAGGGGGGCTTGATTTATGACTGATGACTATCCATGCCATCTTTTGGAAATGCCGGTTGGCCCGGGTTCGTAGCTCTATGTCGGGATTTCGGCTCTCGTCCACTTCAAAGAGATTTTATCACCTACAGGCCCCTTTCTCCAGACATCTCATTGCAGGATTCAACCTATTTGGCCTCTTCTCAGTGCCATCCTCCCCAAAACTGTCACTTTGATGCAAACCAGTTCCAAGCTGATGAGCAAAGGAAATCTGATAACTTTGGGGGTGGAGAGGTCTTCTTTAGATCAGTGCTTCAGCTCAGAGCCCAAATGCTCTTATCAAAATACACCCAACATAACGCTACACAGTGGAACTGCAAGGCAATTGATTAAAGGGACAGATGGTGAATTCCTTTTTATCTTTACACTGTTGTTGGATGTCTCCTGTTCCTCTAAGTCTCATTTGGCTTTGGTTTCCCCCCTCTGTGTTGAATAATCGGGCTCTAAATAGCCCCGGCGTTTCTCCTGCAGTTCTTCATTCTTTCCACTGCTAGCGCTGCCTTTGTGAAGGCAGATGGTGCTTGTGAGAAGTCAACAGCGTGTCCACCGAAAAGGGTGTCTGACTCCTGGTTTTGGATCCGGATGGGTTGATAACAGACCGAAACGGTTACAATATGATACTGCTTAGATTAACTGTGGATATGTATTGTGATCGTGCTCGGCTCAGGTGTGCGTTCAGTCTGCACACAAAACATTTCGGTCGCGAAACGTCTAATCAAATCGAATAAAACGGCGGGGATAGCATGTTTGATCCGTGTGCTATTGTTTTTCAACAATTGTAATGCCCTTTGTAACGTTTAACCACTTCGTTAAATACAGCTTGTTATAGGATATTGTGAACTGAACCTATTTTGCTGTGAATTTATATTTACTGCGAATAGTTTATTGTGTCTGGTCTTGGTCTGTCTGCACTAAATAAATGATTTGTATCAAGGGATTATTTAGTTTGTCTGTGTACTTTTTTACCTAACCACTAAAGGCCACTCCTTGCACTTCACACATTTGCCCTTTTAATTACTCCCTTACTGACATACTTTAACATGCAATGTGCGTGTGATAATAGTTTTAGCAGCCTGTTGCCATTCAGGTGAGACAATACCTAGTAAATCCTTTTTTTTTTTTTCATGTTGGTGCGCCGCGAAGGTTTTTGGTCTCAGCAAAGTGTGCCGTGGCATTACAACGCTTGGGAACCACTGGCTTGGCTTGTTGGGCATCCAGGTATGCACTGAGATTACGATCGGCACGATGATTGTCGTTCTCAGGAGAATTGTGTTTCTTTGCTGATCACGTTCTCTGTCGCTTTTTACACAGTTCTTACAAGTGGCACATTGGGGATGAGGAGCAGAGCATGCTGACACGCATAGCTGTGGACTTCTGCATGGCATGGGGCCACAGGTCATTCCAAGTATTTCAAGACGCCTGCAAATGTGTGGACACGTTGTGTTGGTCCAACCCTCACAGATTGTGCCAAGTCAAGTAGAGATGCATGTTGTGCTGTTCTAAAGTGACACGTCGTCAACGGCAAAAACATCTCTCAGAGTTCCTGGCTTGACTTGCCTCTGGAAGACAACACTTGCCCAGGCTGGATATTTGCCGAAAGAAGCAAAGAGGACTAGACAACTTGCCTAGACACAACTGCATATTTCATTGTCACCTGGAAGGCCATCCAGGCTTTTCACCATCATGGCCCTTGGTCAACAAGGCGCCCGAACAGGGACTCGAACCCTGGAACCTCAGATTAAAAGTCTGATGCTCTACCGGCTGAGCTACCCGGGCTTCAGTGAAGTGCTTCACAATGTGTTGGCTTCATGATTGTTCCAGACCGCTTTCTGGCCGGTTTAGAAAACTGGGCTCAGGGTGACAAAGGTCACATGCATATGAGATGTTTGGGCAATGCGAGTTCTCCACAACAAATCCGAATTTCCGGGGTTTTCTCCTTGTCCTCATGCAATTCCAATGGCTTGACATTTGGGAGCTCGTCCAAAACCGATGTCAAACCATAATGACGCCTTCCTTCGAGCCGGAATTGAACCAGCGACCTAAGGATGCCTGCTGCCTGAAACCTACAGTCCTCCACTCTACCAACTGAGCTATCGAAGGTAAGCTTCTCACTGTCTTCGCCTGGCAGTCTCAGTGGCAGTGCAAAGCCAAGAAGCACCGTGGCTTGGCTCAGTGGTTTTCAACCCGTGTGCCGTGAGGACTACCCAATTGTGTCGTGAGATTTTTATCCCCTGAAAAATATTATGTCATTTTGTTTGGTCAACTTCATAAATCTTGTATCAAATCAAACTTATTCAAATGTGTGAAAATATTACATTTATACATCACCTGTAGAAAGCGTTTCATAACTGAAATGTTGTGTTTGCCGGACTGAACGCACACCTACACTGAGTTGCAGTACTATCAATTGTATCGTAAGGTACACTTATAAATTTCAATTTAAGAAGTGAATTTATAGTATCACCTTATCACGAATCCTGGAATCTTGTAGAACTCAATTTCTGTAATAATTGGACACAGACACCAATTCCAAAGATATAAATTGTTAAATTTATTCAAAAACAAAGACTAAATGTAGCACTACACTAATTATACAAAAGGGAAAAGCTAATTAAAATTCAACTCTAGATCAACAAATCAAAGACAAATCACTTCCGTGACCAAATCAAAGACCATGGGATCGCATATGATAACACACAAATCGTTAAACAAATAAGGTTATAAACACATTAACTACAATACCGGTTAGTAAGACGAAGGTGAGTCTCTCGTTAGTATTGTTAGTCAGACATTAAATAACTACGCAGTTTAGTATTTATGTCAGGTAACTTCTCGTTATATATATATATATATCAGTCTCATTTACGTTTAGGTGCCGAGAAAGATCCTATCATTACTTGTTACCACAATTTCCCTTAACTGATTATTATTCAATGATCAAGGATAGGCAGGGCCACCAATAATCTAACGTCTATTGACTTGTGTCAATTTCAGACTAAACAGTTAAACAGGAATGAGAAGATATTTCTCGGGGTTGACAGATTTTATTTCTAAAATTATCAACAAAACAGTTTAATGTAACACACATTTATATTTAAGAAAACTAAATGATATTACACATTCTAGAGTTATGAATCACAGAATAACATTTCTAATTGATTTCTCAAATGTCATGAATCATGAACTCCAAACTGTTAAACTTATCTGAACTTCGTCGCAGAGAGGCCTCTCTGTCTTCGGGCTCAGATCACAGCACACGGCACATGGTCCGTGTGGTTTGGAACAAAGGCAGTGCGGTTCGGCTTTGTCCAAGAACTTCCACTCAGTCGATGCACCTGGATTTTGGGGTTTCGCGAAATTAGAGTCTTTTCCAAACAGATTTTCCACTGGTTTGAAGGCTCCAAGGTTGTGCACAAAATCTTCTTTGTAAGCAGGGTTCCACCGTAGTTACTTGAAGACAAAGTCTTTGAGGAAAGCAGGGCCCTGTTTGTTCCAAGGGTCAAGTTTCTTAAGACTCAAATAGCTATTTAAATGACTGAACACTTTCATATACATTCGACTTACTCAATTGTCCAGCTGTAAAACTCCACTGATCAGGTGGGCACAGGCGGACATGCACAGTCTGTAAAGTTCTTTCTTTAATAAAGTCCTTGAATAGAATTCTTCGTACGGCTCAATCTCCTTCTCCCAGTTTAACTCTTCTGTTGCCGGCAAAGACTTGGTTGGTTTCTGGTTCCGGTTCGGGCAACAGAGCTACAGCTTGAGCTGTGGCAGCGAGTTACTGGTTCAGGTGAGAGAGAAAGAGAGAGAGAGAGAGAGAGAGAGAGACTGTGCACTGTTCCTTATAGTCTGTCAGATCAATAGGTGATTGGTTCTTGAGTTCTTGAGATTGGATTTCGGTTTCAGCCCCCAGTGTCCTAATGGAGGGGGGCTTGATTTATGACTGATGTCAATCCATGCCATCTTTTGGAAATGCCGGTTGGCCCGGGTTCGTAGCTCTATGTCGGGATTTCGGCTATCGTCCACTTCAAAGAGTTTTTATCACCTACAGGCCCCTTTCTCCAGACATCTCATAGCAGGATTCAACCTATTTGGCCTCTTCTCGGTGCCATCCTCCCCAAAACTGTCACTTTGATGCAAACCAGTTCCAAGCTGATGAGCAAAGGAAATCTGATAACTTTGGGGGTGGAGAGGTCTTCTTTAGATCAGTGCTTCAGCTCAGAGCCCAAATGCTCTTATCAAAATAAACCCAACATAACGCTACACAGTGAAACTGCAAGGCAATTGATTAAAGGGACAGATGGTGAATTCCTTTTTATCTTTACACTGTTGTTGGATGTCTCCTGTTCCTCTAAGTCTCATTTGGCTTTGGTTTCCCCCCTCTGTGTTGAATAATCGGACTCTAAATAGCCCCGGCGTTTCTCCTGCAGTTCTTCGTTCTTTCCACTGCTAGCGCTGCCTTTGTGAAGGCAGATGGTGCTTGTGAGAAGTCAACAGCGTGTCCACCGAAAAGGGTGTCTGACTCCTGGTATTGGATCCGGATGGGTTGATAACAGACCGAAACGGTTACAATATGATACTGCTTAGATTAACTGTGGATATGTATTGTGATCGTGCTCGGCTCAGGTGTGTGTTCAGTCTGCACACAAAACATTTTGGTCGCGAAACGTCTAATCAAATCGAATAAAACGGCGGGGATAGCATATTTTATCCGTGTGCTATTGTTTTTCAACAATTGTAATGCCCTTTGTAACGTTTAACCACTTCGTTAAATACAGCTCGTTATAGGATATTGTGAACTGAACCTATTTTGCTGTGAATTTATATTTACTGCGAATAGTTTATTGTGTCTGGTCTTGGTCTGTCTGCACTAAATAAATGATTTATATCAAGGGATTATTTAGTTTGTCTGTGTACTTTTTTACCTAACCACTAAAGGCCACTCCTTGCACTTCACACATTTGCCCTTTTAATTACTCCCTTACTGACATACTTTAACATGCAATGTGCGTGTGATAATAGTTTTAGCAGCCTGTTGCCATTCAGGTGAGACAATACCTAGTAAATCCTTTTTTTTTTTTTTCATGTTGGTGCGCCGCGAAGGTTTTTGGTCTCTGTCGCTTTTTACACAGTTCTTACAAGTGGCACATTGGGGATGAGGAGCAGAGCATGCTGACACGCATAGCTGTGGACTTCTGCATGGCATGGGGCCACAGGTCATTCCAAGTATTTCAAGACGCCTGCAAATGTGTGGACACGTTGTGTTGGCCCAACCCTCACAGATTGTGCCAAGTCAAGTAGAGATGCATGTTGTGCTGTTCTAAAGTGACACGTCGTCAACGGCAAAAACATCTCTCAGAGTTCCTGGCTTGACTTGCCTCTGGAAGACAACACTTGCCCAGGCTGGATATTTGCCAAAAGAAGCAAAGAGGACTAGACAACTTGCCTAGACGCAACTGCATATTTTATTGTCACCTGGAAGGCCATCCAGGCTTTTCACCATCATGGCCCTTGGTCAACAAGGCGCACGAACAGGGACTCAAACCCTGGACCCTCAGATTAAAAGTCTGATGCTCTACCGGCTGAGCTACCCGGGCTTCAGTGAAGTGCTTCACAATGTGTTGGCTTCATGATTGATCCAGACCGCTTTCTGGCCGGTTTAGAAAACCGGGCTCAGGGTGACAAGGGTCACATGCATATGAGATGTTTGGGCAATGCGAGTTCTCCACAACAAATCCGAATTTCCGGGGTTTTCTCCTTGTCCTCATGCAATTCCAATGGCTTGACATTTGGGAGCTCGTCCAAAACCGATGTCAAACCATAATCACGCCTTCCTTCGAGCTGGAATTGAACCAGCGTCCTAAGGATGCCCGCTGCCTGAAACCTACAGTCCTCCGCTCTACCAACTGAGCTATCGAAGGTAAGCTTCTCACCGTCTTCGCCTGGCAGTCTCAGTGGCAGTGCAAAGCCAAGAAGCACCGTGGCTTGGCTCAGTGGTTTTCAACCCGTGTGCCGTGAGGACTACCCAATTGTGTCGTGAGATTTTTATCCCCTGAAAAATATTATGTCATTTTGTTTGGTCAACTTCATAAATCTTGTATCAAATCAAACTTATTCAAATGTGTGAAAATATTACATTTATACATCACCTGTAGAAAGCGTTTCATAACTGAAATGTTGTGTTTGCCGGACTGAACGCACACCTACACTGAGTTGCAGTGCTATCAGTTGTATCGTAAGGTACACTTATAAATTTCAATTTAAGAAGTGAATTTATAGTATCACCTTATCACGAATCCTGGAATCTTGTAGAACTCAATTTCTGTAATAATTGGACACAGACACCAATTCCAAAGATATAAATTGTTAAATTTATTCAAAAACAAAGACTAAATGTAGCACTACACTAATTATACAAAAGGGAAAAGCTAATTAAAATTCAACTCTAGATCAACAAATCAAAGACAAATCACTTCCGTGACCAAATCAAAGACCATGGGATCGCATATGATAACACACAAATCGTTAAACAAAAAAGGTTATAAACACATTAACTACAATACCGGTTAGTAAGACGAAGGTGAGTCTCTCGTTAGTATTGTTAGTCAGACATTAAATAACTACGCAGTTTAGTATTTATGTCAGGTAACTTCTCGTTATATATATATATCAGTCTCATTTACGTTTAGGTGCCGAGAAAGATCCTATCATTACTTGTTACCACAATTTCCCTTAACTGATTATTATTTAATGATCAAGTATAGGCAGGGCCACCAATAATCTAACGTCTATTGACTTGTGTCAATTTCAGACTAAACAGTTAAACAGGAATGAGAAGATATTTCTCGGGGTTGACAGATTTTATTTCTAAAATTATCAACAAAACAGTTTAATGTAACACACATTTATATTTAAGAAAACTAAATGATATTACACATTCTAGAGTTATGAATCACAGAATAACATTTCTAATTGATTTCTCAAATGTCATGAATCATGAACTCCAAACTGTTAAACTTATCTGAACTTCGTCGCAGAGAGGCCTCTCTGTCTTCGGGCTCAGATCACAGCACACGGCACATGGTCCGTGTGGTTTGGAACAAAGGCAGTGCGGTTCGGCTTTGTCCAAGAACTTCCACTCAGTCGATGCACCTGGATTTTGGGGTTTCGCGAAATTAGAGTCTTTTCCAAACAGATTTTCCACTGGTTTGAAGGCTCCAAGGTTGTGCACAAAATCTTCTTTGTAAGCAGGGTTCCACCGTAGTTACTTGAAGACAAAGTCTTTGAGGATAGCAGGGCCCTGTTTGTTCCAAGGGTCAAGTTTCTTAAGACTCAAATAGCTATTTAAATGACTGAACACTTTCATATACATTCGACTTACTCAATTGTCCAGCTGTAAAACTCCACTGATCAGGTGGGCACAGGCGTACATGCACAGTCTGTAAAGTTCTTTCTTTAATAAAGTCCTTTAATAGAATTCTTCGTACGGCTCAATCTCCTTCTCCCAGTTTAACTCTTCTGTTGCCGGCAAAGACTTGGTTGGTTTCTGGTTCCGGTTCGGGCAACAGAGCTACAGCTTGAGCTGTGGCAGCGAGTTACTGGTTCAGGTGAGAGAGAAAGAGAGAGAGAGAGAGAGAGAGACTGTGCACTGTTCCTTATAGTCTGTCAGATCAATAGGTGATTGGTTCTTGAGTTCTTGAGATTGGATTTCGGTTTCAGCCCCCAGTGTCCTAATGGAGGGGGGCTTGATTTATGACTGATGTCAATCCATGCCATCTTTTGGAAATGCCGGTTGGCCCGGGTTCGTAGCTCTATGTCGGGATTTCGGCTCTCGTCCACTTCAAAGAGATTTTATCACCTACAGGCCCCTTTCTCCAGACATCTCATTGCAGGATTCAACTCGGATACAGAACGGACAACACACCGGATACCAGGACTTGGAAGACTTTCAACGGAATTACAAGGGTAGGAATTGGATTTATTTACTCTTGCTTTTAAACCCAAAACCGGAAAAAAGTCATCCTACCTATGTACGATATATTGATGCATTTTGTATGACTTTTCTTTTATCTGTATTACTCCTGTATATTTTTGTTTTAAAAGACTGTTTTATGCTCTGTTTTTAGGATATTTTAAGCACATCATACTGAGGTTTCTTAAAGAACAACAATAGCAGAGCCTTTGTTTTTACTAGCTGGAGCAATTTGTTAATGCTAACTACAACATTATTTTTTCCTTTTTTTAAAAACCATTAATAAATAAATTGTCATACTATATAGTATTGTATCCTATCTACAAACACTATGGACAGAACACAAATGGTTAAACATTTCTACATAATTATACAGATTAGTCATCAACTAACAATAACAAATAGTGCTATTTATCAAGACAAATTACCAATAGCCTTCCAAAGACAAACTAAAATACTAGGACAGTACATCAAACCTGCTATCCCTACATTTGATACTTTAGAACTACTGACAGCTAACGCAATTAATTGGATGCACACAAATTTACAGATATTGCAAGTACATTATGAAAATGCATTAAACACATTACTAGAAGACATTCTACAATACAAAGGAACGAACTGGAAAGATAAACTGCACCAAGCTATGACATGGGCAAAACGAAATTATGGAAATAGATTAAAGCCAGAAATTCTACATAAAACCAAGCACCGAATTGAAATCCTCCTAACTAATCAAACACAAATCGCATCAACAAACGGATTAATAGACACACAGAATGTTAATTCACAACTATGTAATCAGTTTGCTTCTTTAGCCACACTAGAACCCAACCTATCTACACAGAGACCCAAAACTGCTAGATTCTACAGTAATGTGGTAGTTTCGGATTCACAAGGCATTCACTCGTCCCCTATAGAAGAAACTCCTATCCCTACAAGACTATCATATTCTAGTCCCTTGCTCCCACACAATATACCCAAACCAAGACCAACCATAATATCAACCCCAATAGAAGAAAACCCCAGCCTCCCTAGACTACCATATACTAACCCCTTACCTCCCCGAACCATAGCCAAACCTAGACAAACCACAATACCAGCCCAGATACACCACTCTACAACAAATATGATTCCACTGGACAGCCCCATAATAGACACAAGTAATATTGACGCAGATCAGGATAATACTGATGGAACAGATTCACAATTCGAAAACAATGATAGCCTCAATACAACACCACCTCATGAAAATACACGATATACGGTTCATAGACACCCAAACACAGAGAGAAAACTAACAGATTGGCATTTAACTACAACAAAACCGATAGTAATCATAGGGGATTCCAATTTGGATACCATAGGGCAACATAATAATTCACATATACAAATCGATAGCTACCCAGGAGCCAAATTTATACATGCTTCCAGTATTCTAGAACGCACAGCCCTCAATAAGGAAGTACAACATCTAATCCTTTCATTTGGAATCAATAACAGGGACCAAAAAGTAAAAGAAACCGCAATTAAGCAATTACAGAAAATGGTTCGAACAGCAGAAATAAAATTTCCTCGGGCACAGATACATATCCCTATGATCAACTTTTCAACTCATCTGGAGGAACATACACAAAACAACATTAGAGAAATAAACTCATACATAATGAACAATTACAATAATATCACGTCAATAGACCCAACAACATATAGAACTCTCTCCGATGACATCCACTGGACTACCCAAACAGCACAAACAATCCTATACCACTGGATAAGGCATTTAAACTTATAAATCCTGTGAGCACAAACATTTCAGTGAACAGGAACACTACAGAATTAATACAACAGGACACACCTAACATATTGAACTTATCCAGAATATTCAGATTAAATATGGAACAGAGGAATCTCTTAAACAAAGGGCTTTCCTTTGTCCCGACCCCCGACCTTATTTTTTCTACACAGCTTAAAGCAGACATACAAACATATCATCGTAGATTAAAATTAGCAGATTTCTTTAAGGATACACAACATTCACCTAGACCTTTTATTCCCAAATCAACTTGGGAACCAAAAAATAATCAAATGCATCCACATATAAGACAACTAATAACAACAGACCAAAATTACAGCTACAATATACAATACAATCAAGATAACCGCTTGGATAACCTAACACAGGGGGAAAGGAGAGCTTTACAACAATTACAAAAAAATAAGAACATTATTATAAAACCAGCGGATAAAGGGGGCAGAATAGTAATTATGGACAAAACACAATATCTAACAGAAGCATATAGACAACTAGACAATACAGAACATTATCAACAATTAACAGAACCCATTTACTTACAAAATCAAATATACATACGGGACATATTACAGACCCTTAGACATACACAATACATCAATAACAAACAGGAACAATATTTAAGAGGGACCAATGCACCCAGACCAAGACAATTTTATCTACTTCCAAAAATTCACAAACACCCTTCCACATGGACCATTCCCTATCAAATCCCCACTGGTAGACCCATAGTATCAGATTGTAACAGCGAAACATACCACATTGCGGAATACATTGACCATTTCCTTAACCCCATCTCGCAAAAACACCCCAGTTATATAAAAGACACCTATGACTTCATCAACAAAATAAAATGCATAATAGTACCACATGATGCCTGGCTCTTCTCCATTGATGTCACAAATCTCTACACTAACATAGATACAATAACAGGTTTAAACACAGTCTCAAAATGGTTCAAACTTTATCCAGACATCAACAGACCAGACAACCAAATCCTACAATTATTACAAATTAGCCTAGAAAGAAATGACTTTGAATTCAATAACAAACACTTTTTACAAATAAAGGGCACAGCTATGGGAAAAAGGTTTGCACCAGCATATGCTAATATCTATATGGCTGACTGGGAACAGACGATACTAGAACAATGTACACTGCTACCTACCCACTACTACAGATTTTTAGATGACATTTGGGGAATCTGGCCCCATCCTTTAACAGAATTCAACACTTTTATACAGAAACTCAATCACCATCACCCTCACATTAAAGTAACGAGCACCATTCACAAGACCGAAATTAATTTTCTGGACACTTGCACTTATAAAGGTCCACAATTTTTGAGCACCAACACTTTAGACACAAAAGTTTTTTTTAAAGAAACCGATACACATACACTACTACATAGACACAGTTTCCATCCAAAGCACACCTTTAAAGGTCTTATCAAATCACAGTTATTAAGATTTCACCGCATCTGCACAGAAGACACAGAATTTAAGAAGGCCACCAATACACTATTTACAGCACTCTACAAGAGAGGGTACAGTAGAACCTTCCTCAGGAACATTAAAAAAACATTTTTGCAACCTAAAATTAAAGACAATAAAACTATTATACCTCTAATCACTACTTATTCCCAATATACAGTTCAAATCAACAACTCCATTAAACTAAACTTTCAAAAACAACAATCCAGACACCAGATACTCCCAAATCACAAAATAATATCTGCATATCGGAAAAACAAAAGTCTACATAACCTACTAGTCCATAGTAAATGCCAAAACACCAACCGAAAACCCAAGTCTAAACCAACCTACTTCCGTCAGCTGGCCTATATCACCAATACAAGCAATAAAACTACATTCAAGTTACAGTCAGGCATCACACATAAAACAAAAAATGCAATATACCTCATTCAATGTAAAACTTGCAATTTAAAATACATCGGAGAGACTAAAAACCAGATTAGTACTAGAATAGGTCAACACATTTATAATATTAACAAACAAAAGGATAGACGCACACATTTAGTGCAACACTTCATAGAACATCACACACAACAAATGACAGTTACAGGTCTAGAAACTAATCATAATTGGAATACAATGCAACGACAAATAAGAGAGAGACACTGGATTCACAAACTAAATACAATTTACCCATTAGGACTCAATGAAAGATTTAAAACAAACACAAAAAAATCCCAGTAGTTGCCCTCAGACCTACCCACATTTAACTTCCTACACCCCAAAAAATTAAACTTCAATTTCAAGCAATTCGTTCAGCTCAATCACAACCCCCAATTTTACAAGTCAAAAAATAAATAATAAGTCGAATCCCAAACTTACTCCTTAACCCTAAATACAAAACTACAACCTACCCTCTACCCCTTAATGTAGTCCCAAAATGTAATCTAAAACTTAAAAACTTAGCCCCAAAACCCAACCCTAACCTAACCTCAGACCCAACCCCAAAAACCCAACAAGGCCATCAAACTTAATCTCCAACCCAAATTTTAGACCCAATCCCTAAACTTTATCACCTAATTCAATCTCACAATTTAATTAGGCCCTCAAACTTAACCCCGAAATTTAACTCCTAAAACTCAACCACAAAAATACAATTAGACTAATTAAACTCAACACCTAACCTTAACTTAAGACTCAAACCCCAAACTTAACCCTTAAACTCAACCCTAAAATACAATTACCCCACAATTTAACTAGGCACTCAAACCTACCCCTAAACCCAATCCCTAAACCTAACCCTTAAACTCAACCCCTAACCCTAACCCCAACCCTAACCCCAACCCTAACCCTAAATTTAACCCCTAAATTTAACCTCAAATATGAATAACCCATAATTTAATTAGGCCTTCAAGCTTAAACCTACCCCTGAACCTAAACCCTAAACCTATCCCTTAAACTTAACCCTTAAACTCAACCCTAAAATAACCCCAACCCTAACCCTAAAATATAATTAGCCCACAATTTAACTAGGCACTCAAACCAACCTCTAAACCCAATCTCTAAACCTAACCATTATTCAAATGTAACCCTCAATCCTATCCCCAATAATCAATTTCACAACTTATCCTTAAATTTATTCCCCATAACTTATTCCCCCCAAAACAAAACCCAGACTCCCTTAAAAACCTAGGTAATAGATTTCCAGACTCCATAATTAAATTTTAATCCCAATTCCAAACATTCCCCTTACTTTTAAGACGTATTCTTGTACATACAAACTTCACATCATTCAATTACACCACATCTCATCCCACTGAATTACCTTAACAAAACAGACTATAGAACGAATACTTTCGGATGCATCTTTTAAGGACACAACAATAGCCTCAACACCTGTGAGTGCCAGTGCACTTGAGGATGTCAGAGGAACCAAAGGTTTGATTCACCTGACAACCTCAATAACCTATTTTTTTAAACCTAACCAGCCAGTGCCACCAGGTTAGGCTACATGATAAGTCAACAAAATTCAAGAAATGTACAAATGATTGATACAGAAGAATTATACAGTTTGTTTCCTTTGGAGATTATATTAAGATCAGGAGGTCAATTACACCTTTAAAAAGGGAATTAAAAAAGACCAAAGCACTATGGGTACTTCATTTATTCAAAGGAGCAAATCCCATAGTGCATTATGAAGACCTAAAACTGCAGGATAATAACTGCAAATCACCAATATACTCACCTTCTATTACGGGAATTATATAGCACTTGAAAAAGCCTAACAATTGGCGAAACGTCGTGCAAATTCACCAAAAGATCAGGAGAAGAAGATCAACTTCAACCAACCCGGGTTGGAGAACAGTGGCTGGAGCGCTACGGCCACCAACACATTCATACTGTTATTTTCGGCAAACTCGGATACAGAACGGACAACACACCGGATACCAGGACTTGGAAGACTTTCAACGGAATTACAAGGGTAGGAATTGGACTTATTTACTCTTGCTTTTAAACCCAAAACCAGAAAAAAGTCATCCTACCCATGTACGATATATTGATGCATTTTGTATGACTTTTCTTTTATCTGTATTACTCCTGTATATTTTTGTTTTAAAAGACTGTTTTATGCTCTGTTTTTAGGATATTTTAAGCACATCATACTGAGGTTTCTTAAAGAACAACAATAGCAGAGCCTTTGTTTTTACTAGCTGGAGCAATTTGTTAATGCTAACTACAACATTATTTTTTCCTTTTTTTAAAAACCATTAATAAATAAATTGTCATACTATATAGTATTGTATCCTATCTACAAACACTATGGACAGAACACAAATGGTTAAACATTTCTACAAAATTATACAGATTAGTCATCACCTAACAATAACAAATAGTGCTATTTATCAAGACAAATTACCAATAGCCTTCCAAAGACAAACTAAAATACTAGGACAGTACATCAAACCTGCTATCCCTACATTTGATACTTTAGAACTACTGACAGCTAACGCAATTAATTGGATGCACACAAATTTACAGATATTGCAAGTACATTATGAAAATGCATTAAACACATTACTAGAAGACATTCTACAATACAAAGGAACGAACTGGAAAGATAAACTGCACCAAGCTATGACATGGGCAAAACGAAATTATGGAAATAGATTAAAGCCAGAAATTCTACATAAAACCAAGCACCGAATTGAAATCCTCCTAACTAATCAAACACAAATCGCATCAACAAACGGATTAATAGACACACAGAATGTTAATTCACAACTATGTAATCAGTTTGCTTCTTTAGCCACACTAGAACCCAACCTATCTACACAGAGACCCAAAACTGCTAGATTCTACAGTAATGTGGTAGTTTCGGATTCACAAGGCATTCACTCGTCCCCTATAGAAGAAACTCCTATCCCTACAAGACTATCATATTCTAGTCCCTTGCTCCCACACAATATACCCAAACCAAGACCAACCATAATATCAACCCCAATAGAAGAAAACCCCAGCCTCCCTAGACTACCATATACTAACCCCTTACCTCCCCGAACCATAGCCAAACCTAGACAAACCACAATACCAGCCCAGATACACCACTCTACAACAAATATGATTCCACTGGACAGCCCCATAATAGACACAAGTAATATTGACGCAGATCAGGATAATACTGATGGAACAGATTCACAATTCGAAAACAATGATAGCCTCAATACAACACCACCTCATGAAAATACACGATATACGGTTCATAGACACCCAAACACAGAGAGAAAACTAACAGATTGGCATTTAACTACAACAAAACCGATAGTAATCATAGGGGATTCCAATTTGGATACCATAGGGCAACATAATAATTCACATATACAAATCGATAGCTACCCAGGAGCCAAATTTATACATGCTTCCAGTATTCTAGAACGCACAGCCCTCAATAAGGAAGTACAACATCTAATCCTTTCATTTGGAATCAATAACAGGGACCAAAAAGTAAAAGAAACCGCAATTAAGCAATTACAGAAAATGGTTCGAACAGCAGAAATAAAATTTCCTCGGGCACAGATACATATCCCTATGATCAACTTTTCAACTCATCTGGAGGAACATACACAAAACAACATTAGAGAAATAAACTCATACATAATGAACAATTACAATAATATCACGTCAATAGACCCAACAACATATAGAACTCTCTCCGATGACATCCACTGGACTACCCAAACAGCACAAACAATCCTATACCACTGGATAAGGCATTTAAACTTATAAATCCTGTGAGCACAAACATTTCAGTGAACAGGAACACTACAGAATTAATACAACAGGACACACCTAACATATTGAACTTATCCAGAATATTCAGATTAAATATGGAACAGAGGAATCTCTTAAACAAAGGGCTTTCCTTTGTCCCGACCCCCGACCTTATTTTTTCTACAGAGCTTAAAGCAGACATACAAACATATCATCGTAGATTAAAATTAGCAGATTTCTTTAAGGATACACAACATTCACCTAGACCTTTTATTCCCAAATCAACTTGGGAACCAAAAAATAATCAAATGCATCCACATATAAGACAACTAATAACAACAGACCAAAATTACAGCTACAATATACAATACAATCAAGATAACCGCTTGGATAACCTAACACAGGGGGAAAGGAGAGCTTTACAACAATTACAAAAAAATAAGAACATTATTATAAAACCAGCGGATAAAGGGGGCAGAATAGTAATTATGGACAAAACACAATATCTAACAGAAGCATATAGACAACTAGACAATACAGAACATTATCAACAATTAACAGAACCCATTTACTTACAAAATCAAATATACATACGGGACATATTACAGACCCTTAGACATACACAATACATCAATAACAAACAGGAACAATATTTAAGAGGGACCAATGCACCCAGACCAAGACAATTTTATCTACTTCCAAAAATTCACAAACACCCTTCCACATGGACCATTCCCTATCAAATCCCCACTGGTAGACCCATAGTATCAGATTGTAACAGCGAAACATACCACATTGCGGAATACATTGACCATTTCCTTAACCCCATCTCGCAAAAACACCCCAGTTATATAAAAGACACCTATGACTTCATCAACAAAATAAAATGCATAATAGTACCACATGATGCCTGGCTCTTCTCCATTGATGTCACAAATCTCTACACTAACATAGATACAATAACAGGTTTAAACACAGTCTCAAAATGGTTCAAACTTTATCCAGACATCAACAGACCAGACAACCAAATCCTACAATTATTACAAATTAGCCTAGAAAGAAATGACTTTGAATTCAATAACAAACACTTTTTACAAATAAAGGGCACAGCTATGGGAAAAAGGTTTGCACCAGCATATGCTAATATCTATATGGCTGACTGGGAACAGACGATACTAGAACAATGTACACTGCTACCTACCCACTACTACAGATTTTTAGATGACATTTGGGGAATCTGGCCCCATCCTTTAACAGAATTCAACACTTTTATACAGAAACTCAATCACCATCACCCTCACATTAAAGTAACGAGCACCATTCACAAGACCGAAATTAATTTTCTGGACACTTGCACTTATAAAGGTCCACAATTTTTGAGCACCAACACTTTAGACACAAAAGTTTTTTTTAAAGAAACCGATACACATACACTACTACATAGACACAGTTTCCATCCAAAGCACACCTTTAAAGGTCTTATCAAATCACAGTTATTAAGATTTCACCGCATCTGCACAGAAGACACAGAATTTAAGAAGGCCACCAATACACTATTTACAGCACTCTACAAGAGAGGGTACAGTAGAACCTTCCTCAGGAACATTAAAAAAACATTTTTGCAACCTAAAATTAAAGACAATAAAACTATTATACCTCTAATCACTACTTATTCCCAATATACAGTTCAAATCAACAACTCCATTAAACTAAACTTTCAAAAACAACAATCCAGACACCAGATACTCCCAAATCACAAAATAATATCTGCATATCGGAAAAACAAAAGTCTACATAACCTACTAGTCCATAGTAAATGCCAAAACACCAACCGAAAACCCAAGTCTAAACCAACCTACTTCCGTCAGCTGGCCTATATCACCAATACAAGCAATAAAACTACATTCAAGTTACAGTCAGGCATCACACATAAAACAAAAAATGCAATATACCTCATTCAATGTAAAACTTGCAATTTAAAATACATCGGAGAGACTAAAAACCAGATTAGTACTAGAATAGGTCAACACATTTATAATATTAACAAACAAAAGGATAGACGCACACATTTAGTGCAACACTTCATAGAACATCACACACAACAAATGACAGTTACAGGTCTAGAAACTAATCATAATTGGAATACAATGCAACGACAAATAAGAGAGAGACACTGGATTCACAAACTAAATACAATTTACCCATTAGGACTCAATGAAAGATTTAAAACAAACACAAAAAAATCCCAGTAGTTGCCCTCAGACCTACCCACATTTAACTTCCTACACCCCAAAAAATTAAACTTCAATTTCAAGCAATTCGTTCAGCTCAATCACAACCCCCAATTTTACAAGTCAAAAAATAAATAATAAGTCGAATCCCAAACTTACTCCTTAACCCTAAATACAAAACTACAACCTACCCTCTACCCCTTAATGTAGTCCCAAAATGTAATCTAAAACTTAAAAACTTAGCCCCAAAACCCAACCCTAACCTAACCTCAGACCCAACCCCAAAAACCCAACAAGGCCATCAAACTTAATCTCCAACCCAAATTTTAGACCCAATCCCTAAACTTTATCACCTAATTCAATCTCACAATTTAATTAGGCCCTCAAACTTAACCCCGAAATTTAACTCCTAAAACTCAACCACAAAAATACAATTAGACTAATTAAACTCAACACCTAACCTTAACTTAAGACTCAAACCCCAAACTTAACCCTTAAACTCAACCCTAAAATACAATTACCCCACAATTTAACTAGGCACTCAAACCTACCACTAAAAACCAATCCCTAAACCTAACCCTTAAACTCAACCCCTAACCCTAACCCCAACCCTAACCCCAACCCTAAATTTAACCCCTAAATTTAACCTCAAATATGAATAACCCATAATTTAATTAGGCCTTCAAGCTTAAACCTACCCCTGAACCTAAACCCTAAACCTATCCCTTAAACTTAACCCTTAAACTCAACCCTAAAATAACCCCAACCCTAACCCTAAAATATAATTAGCCCACAATTTAACTAGGCACTCAAACCAACCTCTAAACCCAATCTCTAAACCTAACCATTATTCAAATGTAACCCTCAATCCTATCCCCAATAATCAATTTCACAACTTATCCTTAAATTTATTCCCCATAACTTATTCCCCCCAAAACAAAACCCAGACTCCCTTAAAAACCTAGGTAATAGATTTCCAGACTCCATAATTAAATTTTAATCCCAATTCCAAACATTCCCCTTACTTTTAAGACGTATTCTTGTACATACAAACTTCACATCATTCAATTACACCACATCTCATCCCACTGAATTACCTTAACAAAACAGACTATAGAACGAATACTTTCGGATGCATCTTTTAAGGACACAACAATAGCCTCAACACCTGTGAGTGCCAGTGCACTTGAGGATGTCAGAGGAACCAAAGGTTTGATTCACCTGACAACCTCAATAACCTATTTTTTTAAACCTAACCAGCCAGTGCCACCAGGTTAGGCTACATGATAAGTCAACAAAATTCAAGAAATGTACAAATGATTGATACAGAAGAATTATACAGTTTGTTTCCTTTTGCAGATTATATTAAGATCAGGAGGTCAATTACACCTTTAAAAAGGGAATTAAAAAAGACCAAAGCACTATGGGTACTTCATTTATTCAAAGGAGCAAATCCCATAGTGCATTATGAAGACCTAAAACTGCAGGATAATAACTGCAAATCACCAATATACTCACCTTCTATTACGGGAATTATATAGCACTTGAAAAAGCCTAACAATTGGCGAAACGTCGTGCAAATTCACCAAAAGATCAGGAGAAGAAGATCAACTTCAACCAACCCGGGTTGGAGAACAGTGGCTGGAGCGCTACGGCCACCAACACATTCATACTGTTATTTTCGGCAAACTCGGATACAGAACGGACAACACACCGGATACCAGGACTTGGAAGACTTTCAACGGAATTACAAGGGTAGGAATTGGACTTATTTACTCTTGCTTTTAAACCCAAAACCGGAAAAAAGTCATCCTACCCATGTACGATATATTGATGCATTTTGTATGACTTTTCTTTTATCTGTATTACTCCTGTATATTTTTGTTTTAAAAGACTGTTTTATGCTCTGTTTTTAGGATATTTTAAGCACATCATACTGAGGTTTCTTAAAGAACAACAATAGCAGAGCCTTTGTTTTTACTAGCTGGAGCAATTTGTTAATGCTAACTACAACATTATTTTTTCCTTTTTTTAAAAACCATTAATAAATAAATTGTCATACTATATAGTATTGTATCCTATCTACAAACACTATGGACAGAACACAAATGGTTAAACATTTCTACAAAATTATACAGATTAGTCATCACCTAACAATAACAAATAGTGCTATTTATCAAGACAAATTACCAATAGCCTTCCAAAGACAAACTAAAATACTAGGACAGTACATCAAACCTGCTATCCCTACATTTGATACTTTAGAACTACTGACAGCTAACGCAATTAATTGGATGCACACAAATTTACAGATATTGCAAGTACATTATGAAAATGCATTAAACACATTACTAGAAGACATTCTACAATACAAAGGAACGAACTGGAAAGATAAACTGCACCAAGCTATGACATGGGCAAAACGAAATTATGGAAATAGATTAAAGCCAGAAATTCTACATAAAACCAAGCACCGAATTGAAATCCTCCTAACTAATCAAACACAAATCGCATCAACAAACGGATTAATAGACACACAGAATGTTAATTCACAACTATGTAATCAGTTTGCTTCTTTAGCCACACTAGAACCCAACCTATCTACACAGAGACCCAAAACTGCTAGATTCTACAGTAATGTGGTAGTTTCGGATTCACAAGGCATTCACTCGTCCCCTATAGAAGAAACTCCTATCCCTACAAGACTATCATATTCTAGTCCCTTGCTCCCACACAATATACCCAAACCAAGACCAACCATAATATCAACCCCAATAGAAGAAAACCCCAGCCTCCCTAGACTACCATATACTAACCCCTTACCTCCCCGAACCATAGCCAAACCTAGACAAACCACAATACCAGCCCAGATACACCACTCTACAACAAATATGATTCCACTGGACAGCCCCATAATAGACACAAGTAATATTGACGCAGATCAGGATAATACTGATGGAACAGATTCACAATTCGAAAACAATGATAGCCTCAATACAACACCACCTCATGAAAATACACGATATACGGTTCATAGACACCCAAACACAGAGAGAAAACTAACAGATTGGCATTTAACTACAACAAAACCGATAGTAATCATAGGGGATTCCAATTTGGATACCATAGGGCAACATAATAATTCACATATACAAATCGATAGCTACCCAGGAGCCAAATTTATACATGCTTCCAGTATTCTAGAACGCACAGCCCTCAATAAGGAAGTACAACATCTAATCCTTTCATTTGGAATCAATAACAGGGACCAAAAAGTAAAAGAAACCGCAATTAAGCAATTACAGAAAATGGTTCGAACAGCAGAAATAAAATTTCCTCGGGCACAGATACATATCCCTATGATCAACTTTTCAACTCATCTGGAGGAACATACACAAAACAACATTAGAGAAATAAACTCATACATAATGAACAATTACAATAATATCACGTCAATAGACCCAACAACATATAGAACTCTCTCCGATGACATCCACTGGACTACCCAAACAGCACAAACAATCCTATACCACTGGATAAGGCATTTAAACTTATAAATCCTGTGAGCACAAACATTTCAGTGAACAGGAACACTACAGAATTAATACAACAGGACACACCTAACATATTGAACTTATCCAGAATATTCAGATTAAATATGGAACAGAGGAATCTCTTAAACAAAGGGCTTTCCTTTGTCCCGACCCCCGACCTTATTTTTTCTACACAGCTTAAAGCAGACATACAAACATATCATCGTAGATTAAAATTAGCAGATTTCTTTAAGGATACACAACATTCACCTAGACCTTTTATTCCCAAATCAACTTGGGAACCAAAAAATAATCAAATGCATCCACATATAAGACAACTAATAACAACAGACCAAAATTACAGCTACAATATACAATACAATCAAGATAACCGCTTGGATAACCTAACACAGGGGGAAAGGAGAGCTTTACAACAATTACAAAAAAATAAGAACATTATTATAAAACCAGCGGATAAAGGGGGCAGAATAGTAATTATGGACAAAACACAATATCTAACAGAAGCATATAGACAACTAGACAATACAGAACATTATCAACAATTAACAGAACCCATTTACTTACAAAATCAAATATACATACGGGACATATTACAGACCCTTAGACATACACAATACATCAATAACAAACAGGAACAATATTTAAGAGGGACCAATGCACCCAGACCAAGACAATTGTATCTACTTCCAAAAATTCACAAACACCCTTCCACATGGACCATTCCCTATCAAATCCCCACTGGTAGACCCATAGTATCAGATTGTAACAGCGAAACATACCACATTGCGGAATACATTGACCATTTCCTTAACCCCATCTCGCAAAAACACCCCAGTTATATAAAAGACACCTATGACTTCATCAACAAAATAAAATGCATAATAGTACCACATGATGCCTGGCTCTTCTCCATTGATGTCACAAATCTCTACACTAACATAGATACAATAACAGGTTTAAACACAGTCTCAAAATGGTTCAAACTTTATCCAGACATCAACAGACCAGACAACCAAATCCTACAATTATTACAAATTAGCCTAGAAAGAAATGACTTTGAATTCAATAACAAACACTTTTTACAAATAAAGGGCACAGCTATGGGAAAAAGGTTTGCACCAGCATATGCTAATATCTATATGGCTGACTGGGAACAGACGATACTAGAACAATGTACACTGCTACCTACCCACTACTACAGATTTTTAGATGACATTTGGGGAATCTGGCCCCATCCTTTAACAGAATTCAACACTTTTATACAGAAACTCAATCACCATCACCCTCACATTAAAGTAACGAGCACCATTCACAAGACCGAAATTAATTTTCTGGACACTTGCACTTATAAAGGTCCACAATTTTTGAGCACCAACACTTTAGACACAAAAGTTTTTTTTAAAGAAACCGATACACATACACTACTACATAGACACAGTTTCCATCCAAAGCACACCTTTAAAGGTCTTATCAAATCACAGTTATTAAGATTTCACCGCATCTGCACAGAAGACACAGAATTTAAGAAGGCCACCAATACACTATTTACAGCACTCTACAAGAGAGGGTACAGTAGAACCTTCCTCAGGAACATTAAAAAAACATTTTTGCAACCTAAAATTAAAGACAATAAAACTATTATACCTCTAATCACTACTTATTCCCAATATACAGTTCAAATCAACAACTCCATTAAACTAAACTTTCAAAAACAACAATCCAGACACCAGATACTCCCAAATCACAAAATAATATCTGCATATCGGAAAAACAAAAGTCTACATAACCTACTAGTCCATAGTAAATGCCAAAACACCAACCGAAAACCCAAGTCTAAACCAACCTACTTCCGTCAGCTGGCCTATGTCACCAATACAAGCAATAAAACTACATTCAAGTTACAGTCAGGCATCACACATAAAACAAAAAATGCAATATACCTCATTCAATGTAAAACTTGCAATTTAAAATACATCGGAGAGACTAAAAACCAGATTAGTACTAGAATAGGTCAACACATTTATAATATTAACAAACAAAAGGATAGACGCACACATTTAGTGCAACACTTCATAGAACATCACACACAACAAATGACAGTTACAGGTCTAGAAACTAATCATAATTGGAATACAATGCAACGACAAATAAGAGAGAGACACTGGATTCACAAACTAAATACAATTTACCCATTAGGACTCAATGAAAGATTTAAAACAAACACAAAAAAATCCCAGTAGTTGCCCTCAGACCTACCCACATTTAACTTCCTACACCCCAAAAAATTAAACTTCAATTTCAAGCAATTCGTTCAGCTCAATCACAACCCCCAATTTTACAAGTCAAAAAATAAATAATAAGTCGAATCCCAAACTTACTCCTTAACCCTAAATACAAAACTACAACCTACCCTCTACCCCTTAATGTAGTCCCAAAATGTAATCTAAAACTTAAAAACTTAGCCCCAAAACCCAACCCTAACCTAACCTCAGACCCAACCCCAAAAACCCAACAAGGCCATCAAACTTAATCTCCAACCCAAATTTTAGACCCAATCCCTAAACTTTATCACCTAATTCAATCTCACAATTTAATTAGGCCCTCAAACTTAACCCCGAAATTTAACTCCTAAAACTCAACCACAAAAATACAATTAGACTAATTAAACTCAACACCTAACCTTAACTTAAGACTCAAACCCCAAACTTAACCCTTAAACTCAACCCTAAAATACAATTACCCCACAATTTAACTAGGCACTCAAACCTACCCCTAAACCCAATCCCTAAACCTAACCCTTAAACTCAACCCCTAACCCTAACCCCAACCCTAACCCCAACCCTAACCCTTAATTTAACCCCTAAATTTAACCTCAAATATGAATAACCCATAATTTAATTAGGCCTTCAAGCTTAAACCTACCCCTGAACCTAAACCCTAAACCTATCCCTTAAACTTAACCCTTAAACTCAACCCTAAAATAACCCCAACCCTAACCCTATCCCTTAAACTTAACCCTTAAACTCAACCCTAAAATAACCCCAACCCTAACCCTAAAATATAATTAGCCCACAATTTAACTAGGCACTCAAACCAACCTCTAAACCCAATCCCTAAACCTAACCATTATTCAAATGTAACCCTCAATCCTATCCCCAATAATCAATTTCACAACTTATCCTTAAATTTATTCCCCATAACTTATTCCCCCAAAACAAAACCCAGACTCCCTTAAAAACCTAGGTAATAGACTTCCAGATTCCATAATTAAATTTTAATCCCAATTCCAAACATTCCCCTTACTTTTAAGACATATTCTTGTACATACAAACTTCACATCATTCAATTACACCACATCTCATCCCACTGAATTACCTTAACAAAACAGACTATAGAACGAATACTTTCGGATGCATCTTTTAAGGACACAACAATAGCCTCAACACCTGTGAGTGCCAGTGCACTTGAGGATGTCAGAGGAACCAAAGGTTTGATTCACCTGACAACCTCAATAACCTATTTTTTTAAACCTAACCCTAACCCTACCCCTAACCCTAACCCCTAACCCCTAACCCCTAACCCTAACCCCTAACCCCTAACCCTAACCCTAACCCCTAACCCTAACCCTAACCCCTAACCCTAACCCGTTTCACCCTGAGGCCAGTTTTCTAAACCTGTGCTGTGTTGAGACCTTGTTGACCGAGTGCCATGATGGTGAAAAGCCTGGACGGCCTTCCTGGTGACAATGAGATACACAGTTGCGTCTAGGCAAGGTGTTCCCTGCTTCCATCGGCAAATATCCAGCCTGGGCAAATATTGTCTTCCGGAGGCAAGTCAAGCCAGGAACTCTGAGAGATGTTTCCATCCCCAATGTGCCACTTGTAAGAACTGTGTAAAAAGCGACAGAGAACGTGATCAGCAAAGAAACACAATTCTCCTGAGAACGACAATCATCGTGCCGATCGTAATCTCAGTGCATACCTGGATGCCCAACAAGCCAAGCCAGTGGTTCCCAAGCGTTGTAATGCAACGGCACACTTTGCTGAGACCAAAAACCTTCGCGGCGCACCAACATGAAAAAAAAAAAAAGGATTTACTAGGTATTGTCTCACCTGAATGGCAACAGGCTGCTAAAACTATTATCACACGCACATTGCATGTTAAAGTATGTCAGTAAGGGAGTAATTAAAAGGGCAAATGTGTGAAGTGCAAGGAGTGTCCTTTAGTGGTTAGGTAAAAAAGTACACAGACAAACTAAATAATCCCTTGATACAAATCATTTATTTAGTGCAGACAGACCAAGACCAGACACAATAAACTATTCGCAGTAAATATACATTCACAGCAAAATAGGTTCAGTTCACAATATCCTATAACAAGCTGTATTTAACGAAGTGGTTAAACGTTACAAAGGGCATTACAATTGTTGAAAAACAATAGCACACGGATCAAACATGCTATCCCCGCCGTTTTATTCGATTTGATTAGACGTTTCGCGACCGAAATGTTTTGTGTGCAGACTGAACGCACACCTGAGCCGAGCACGATCACAATACATATCCACAGTTAATCTAAGCAGTATCATATTGTAACCGTTTCGGTCTGTTATCAACCCATCCGGATCCAAAACCAGGAGTCAGACACCCTTTTCGGTGGACACGCTGTTGACTTCTCACAAGCACCATCTGCCTTCACAAAGGCAGCGCTAGCAGTGGAAAGAACGAAGAACTGCAGGAGAAACGCCGGGGCTATTTAGAGCCCGATTATTCAACACAGAGGGGGGAAACCAAAGCCAAATGAGACTTAGAGGAACAGGAGACATCCAACAACAGTGTAAAGATAAAAAGGAATTCACCATCTGTCCCTTTAATCAATTGCCTTGCAGTTCCACTGTGTAGCGTTATGTTGGGTGTATTTTGATAAGAGCATTTGGGCTCTGAGCTGAAGCACTGATCTAAAGAAGACCTCTCCACCCCCAAAGTTATCAGATTTCCTTTGCTCATCAGCTTGGAACTGGTTTGCATCAAAGTGACAGTTTTGGGGAGGATGGCACCGAGAAGAGGCCAAATAGGTTGAATCCTGCTATGAGATGTCTGGAGAAAGGGGCCTGTAGGTGATAAAAACTCTTTGAAGTGGACGAGAGCCGAAATCCCGACATAGAGCTACGAACCCGGGCCAACCGGCATTTCCAAAAGATGGCATGGATTGACATCAGTCATAAATCAAGCCCCCCTCCATTAGGACACTGGGGGCTGAAACCGAAATCCAATCTCAAGAACTCAAGAACCAATCCCCTATTGATCTGACTGACTATAAGGAACAGTGCACAGTCTCTCTCTCTCTCTCTCTCTCTTTCTCTCTCACCTGAACCAGTAACTCGCTGCCACAGCTCAAGCTGTAGCTCTGTTGCCCGAACCGGAACCAGAAACCAACCAAGTCTTTGCCGGCAACAGAAGAGTTAAACTGGGAGAAGGAGATTGAGCCGTACGAAGAATTCTATTCAAGGACTTTATTAAAGAAAGAACTTTACAGACTGTGCATGTCCGCCTGTGCCCACCTGATCAGTGGAGTTTTACAGCTGGACAATTGAGTAAGTCGAATGTATATGAAAGTGTTCAGTCATTTAAATAGCTATTTGAGTCTTAAGAAACTTGACCCTTGGAACAAACAGGGCCCTGCTTTCCTCAAAGACTTTGTCTTCAAGTAACTACGGTGGAACCCTGCTTACAAAGAAGATTTTGTGCACAACCTTGGAGCCTTCAAACCAGTGGAAAATCTGTTTGGAAAAGACTCTAATTTCGCGAAACCCCAAAATCCAGGTGCATCGACTGAGTGGAAGTTCTTGGACAAAGCCGAACCGCACTGCCTTTGTTCCAAACCACACGGACCATGTGCCGTGTGCTGTGATCTGAGCCCGAAGACAGAGAGGCCTCTCTGCGACGTAGTTCAGATAAGTTTAACAGTTTGGAGTTCATGATTCATGACATTTGAGAAATCAATTAGAAATGTTATTCTGTGATTCATAACCCTAGAATGTGTAATATCATTTAGTTTTCTTAAATATAAATGTGTGTTACATTAAACTGTTTTGTTGATAATTTTAGAAATAAAATCTGTCAACCCCGAGAAATATCTTCTCATTCCTGTTTAACTGTTTAGTCTGAAATTGACACAAGTCAATAGACGTTAGATTATTGGTGGCCCTGCCTATCCTTGATCATTGAATAATAATCAGTTAAGGGAAATTGTGGTAACAAGTAATGATAGGATCTTTCTCGGCACCTAAACGTAAATGAGACTGATATATATATATAACGAGAAGTTACCTGACATAAATACTAACCTGCGTAGTTATTTAATGTCTGACTAACAATACTAAGGAGAGACTCACCTTCGTCTTACTAACCGGTATTGTAGTTAATGTGTTTATAACCTTTTTTGTTTAACGATTTGTGTGTTATCAAATGCGATCCCATGGTCTTTGATTTGGTCACGGAAGTGATTTGTCTTTGATTTGTTGAAAACCACTGAGCCAAGCCACGGTGCTTTTTGGCTTTGCACTGCCACTGAGACTGCCAGGCGAAGACGGTGAGAAGCTTACCTTCGATAGCACAGTTGGTAGAGCGGAGGACTGTAGGTTTCACGCAGCGGGCATCCTTAGGTCGCTGGTTCAATTCCGGCTCGAAGGAAGGTGTGATTATGGTTTGACATCGGTTTTGGACGAGCTCCCAAATGTCAAGCCATTGGAATTGCATGAGGACAAGGAGAAAACCCCGGAAATTCGGATTTGTTGTGGAGAACTCGCATTGCCCAAACATCTCATATGCATGTGACCCTTGTCACCCTGAGCCCAGTTTTCTAAACCGGCCAGAAAGCGGTCTGGAACAATCATGAAGCCAACACATTGTGAAGCACTTCACTGAAGCCCGGGTAGCTCAGCCGGTAGAGCATCAGACTTTTAATCTGAGGGTCCAGGGTTCGAGTCCCTGTTCGGGCGCCTTGTTGACCAACGGCCATGATGGTGAAAAGCCTGGATGGCCTTCCAGGTGACAATAAAATATGCAGTTGCGTCTAGGCAAGGTGTCTGGTCCTCTTTGCTTCTTTCGGCAAATATCCAGCCTGGGCAAGTGTTGTCTTCCAGAGGCAAGTCAAGCCAGGAACTCTGAGAGATGTTTTTGCCGTTGACGACGTGTCACTTTAGAACAGCACAACATGCATCTCTACTTGACTTGGCACAATCTGTGAGGGTTGGACCAACACAACGTGTCCACACATTTGCAGGCGTCTTGAAATACTTGGAATGACCTGTGGCCCCATGCCATGCAGAAGTCCACAGCTATGCGTGTCAGCATGCTCTGCTCCTCATCCCCAATGTGCCACTTGTAAGAACTGTGTAAAAAGCGACAGAGACCAAAAACCTTCGCGGCGCACCAACATGAAAAAAAAAAAAAAGGATTTACTAGGTATTGTCTCACCTGAATGGCAACAGGCTGCTAAAACTATTATCACACGCACATTGCATGTTAAAGTATGTCAGTAAGGGAGTAATTAAAAGGGCAAATGTGTGAAGTGCAAGGAGTGGCCTTTAGTGGTTAGGTAAAAAAGTACACAGACAAACTAAATAATCCCTTGATACAAATCATTTATTTAGTGCAGACAGACCAAGACCAGACACAATAAACTATTCGCAGTAAATATAAATTCACAGCAAAATAGGTTCAGTTCACAATATCCTATAACAAGCTGTATTTAACGAAGTGGTTAAACGTTACAAAGGGCATTACAATTGTTGAAAAACAATAGCACACGGATCAAACATGCTATCCCCGCCGTTTTATTCGATTTGATTAGACGTTTCGCGACCGAAATGTTTTGTGTGCAGACTGAACGCACACCTGAGCCGAGCACGATCACAATACATATCCACAGTTAATCTAAGCAGTATCATATTGTAACCGTTTCGGTCTGTTATCAACCCATCCGGATCCAAAACCAGGAGTCAGACACCCTTTTCGGTGGACACGCTGTTGACTTCTCACAAGCACCATCTGCCTTCACAAAGGCAGCGCTAGCAGTGGAAAGAACGAAGAACTGCAGGAGAAACGCCGGGGCTATTTAGAGCCCGATTATTCAACACAGAGGGGGGAAACCAAAGCCAAATGAGACTTAGAGGAACAGGAGACATCCAACAACAGTGTAAAGATAAAAAGGAATTCACCATCTGTCCCTTTAATCAATTGCCTTGCAGTTCCACTGTGTAGCGTTATGTTGGGTGTATTTTGCATTTGGGCTCTGAGCTGAAGCACTGATCTAAAGAAGACCTCTCCACCCCCAAAGTTATCAGATTTCCTTTGCTCATCAGCTTGGAACTGGTTTGCATCAAAGTGACAGTTTTGGGGAGGATGGCACCGAGAAGAGGCCAAATAGGTTGAATCCTGCTATGAGATGTCTGGAGAAAGGGGCCTGTAGGTGATAAAAACTCTTTGAAGTGGACGAGAGCCGAAATCCCGACATAGGGCTACGAACCCGGGCCAACCGGCATTTCCAAAAGATGGCATGGATTGACATCAGTCATAAATCAAGCCCCCCTCCATTAGGACACTGGGGGCTGAAACCGAAATCCAATCTCAAGAACTGAAGAACCAATCACCTATTGATCTGACAGACTATAAGGAACAGTGCACAGTCTCTCTCTCTCTCTCTCTCTCTTTCTCTCTCACCTGAACCAGTAACTCGCTGCCACAGCTCAAGCTGTAGCTCTGTTGCCCGAACCGGAACCAGAAACCAACCAAGTCTTTGCCGGCAACAGAAGAGTTGAAGTGGGAGAAGGAGATTGAGCCGTACGAAGAATTCTATTAAAGGACTTTATTAAAGAATGAACTTTACAGACTGTGCATGTCCGCCTGTGCCCACCTGATCAGTGGAGTTTTACAGCTGGACAATTGAGTAAGTCGAATGTATATGAAAGTGTTCAGTCATTTAAATAGCTATTTGAGTCTTAAGAAACTTGACCCTTGGAACAAACAGGGCCCTGCTTTCCTCAAAGACTTTGTCTTCAAGTAACTACGGTGGAACCCTGCTTACAAAGAAGATTTTGTGCACAACCTTGGAGCCTTCAAACCAGTGGAAAATCTGTTTGGAAAAGACTCTAATTTCGCGAAACCCCAACTTCCAGGTGCATCGACTGAGTGGAAGTTCTTGGACAAAGCCGAACCGCACTGCCTTTGTTCCAAACCACACGGACCATGTGCCGTGTGCTGTGATCTGAGCCCGAAGACAGAGAGGCCTCTCTGCGACGAAGTTCAGATAAGTTCAACAGTTTGGAGTTCATGATTCATGACATTTGAGAAATCAATTAGAAATGTTATTCTGTGATTCATAACTCTAGAATGTGTAATATCATTTAGTTTTCTTAAATATAAATGTGTGTTACATTAAACTGTTTTGTTGATAATTTTAGAAATAAAATCTGTCAACCCCGAGAAATATCTTCTCATTCCTGTTTAACTGTTTAGTCTGAAATTGACACAAGTCAATAGACGTTAGATTATTGGTGGCCCTGCCTATCCTTGATCATTGAATAATAATCAGTTAAGGGAAATTGTGGTAACAAGTAATGATAGGATCTTTCTCGGCACCTAAACGTAAATGAGACTGATATATATATATAACGAGAAGTTACCTGACATAAATACTAACCTGCGTAGTTATTTAATGTCTGACTAACAATACTAACGAGAGACTCACCTTCGTCTTACTAACCGGTATTGTAGTTAATGTGTTTATAACCTTTTTTGTTTAACGATTTGTGTGTTATCATATGCGATCCCATGGTCTTTGATTTGGTCACGGAAGTGATTTGTCTTTGATTTGTTGATCTAGAGTTGAATTTTAATTAGCTTTTCCCTTTTGTATAATTAGTGTAGTGCTACATTTAGTCTTTGTTTTTGAATAAATTTAACAATTTATATCTTTGGAATTGGTGTCTGTGTCCAATTATTACAGAAATTGAGTTCTACAAGATTCCAGGATTCGTGATAAGGTGATACTATAAATTCACTTCTTAAATTGAAATTTATAAGTGTACCTTACGATACAACTGATAGCACTGCAACTCAGTGTAGGTGTGCGTTCAGTCCGGCAAACACAACATTTCAGTTATGAAACGCTTTCTACAGGTGATGTATAAATGTAATATTTTCACACATTTGAATAAGTTTGATTTGATACAAGATTTATGAAGTTGACCAAACAAAATGACATAATATTTTTCAGGGGATAAAAATCTCACGACACAATTGGGTAGTCCTCACGGCACACGGGTTGAAAACCACTGAGCCAAGCCACGGTGCTTCTTGGCTTTGCACTGCCACTGAGACTGCCAGGCGAAGACGGTGATAAGCTTACCTTCGATAGCTCAGTTGGTAGAGCGGAGGACTGTAGGTTTCAGGCAGCGGGCATCCTTAGGTCGCTGGTTCAATTCCGGCTCGAAGGAAGGCGTGATTATGGTTTGACATCGGTTTTGGACGAGCTCCCAAATGTCAAGCCATTGGAATTGCATGAGGACAAGGAGAAAACCCCGGAAATTCGGATTTGTTGTGGAGAACTCGCATTGCCCAAACATCTCATATGCATGTGACCCTTGTCACCCTCAGCCCAGTTTTCTAAACCGGCCAGAAAGCGGTCTGGAACAATCATGAAGCCAACACATTGTGAAGCACTTCACTGAAGCCCGGGTAGCTCAGCCGGTAGCGCATCAGACTTTTAATCTGAGGGTCCAGGGTTTGAGTCCCTGTTCGGGCGCCTTGTTGACCAAGGGCCATGATGGTGAAAAGCCTGGATGGCCTTCCAGGTGACAATAAAATATGCAGTTGCGTCTAGGCAAGTTGTCTAGTCCTCTTTGCTTCTTTTGGCAAATATCCAGCCTGGTCAAGTGTTGTCTTCCAGAGGCAAGTCAAGCCAGGAACTCTGAGAGATGTTTTTGCCGTTGACGACGTGTCACTTTAGAACAGCACAACATGCATCTCTACTTGACTTGGCACAATCTGTGAGGGTTGGGCCAACACAACGTGTCCACACATTTGCAGGCGTCTTGAAATACTTGGAATGACCTGTGGCCCCATGCCATGCAGAAGTCCACAGCTATGCGTGTCAGCATGCTCTGCTCCTCATCCCCAATGTGCCACTTGTAAGAACTGTGTAAAAAGCGACAGAGACCAAAAACCTTCGCGGCGCACCAACATGAAAAAAAAAAAAAAGGATTTACTAGGTATTGTCTCACCTGAATGGCAACAGGCTGCTAAAACTATTATCACACGCACATTGCATGTTAAAGTATGTCAGTAAGGGATTAATTAAAAGGGCAAATGTGTGAAGTGCAAGGAGTGGCCTTTAGTGGTTAGGTAAAAAAGTACACAGACAAACTAAATAATCCCTTGATATAAATCATTTATTTAGTGCAGACAGACCAAGACCAGACACAATAAACTATTCGCAGTAAATATAAATTCACAGCAAAATAGGTTCAGTTCACAATATCCTATAACGAGCTGTATTTAACGAAGTGGTTAAACGTTACAAAGGGCATTACAATTGTTGAAAAACAATAGCACACGGATAAAATATGCTATCCCCGCCGTTTTATTCGATTTGATTAGACGTTTCGCGACCGAAATGTTTTGTGTGCAGACTGAACGCACACCTGAGCCGAGCACGATCACAATACATATCCACAGTTAATCTAAGCAGTATCATATTGTAACCGTTTCGGTCTGTTATCAACCCATCCGGATCCAAAACCAGGAGTCAGACACCCTTTTCGGTGGACACGCTGTTGACTTCTCACAAGCACCATCTGCCTTCACAAAGGCAGCGCTAGCAGTGGAAAGAACGAAGAACTGCAGGAGAAACGCCGGGGCTATTTAGAGCCCGATTATTCAACACAGAGGGGGGAAACCAAAGCCAAATGAGACTTAGAGGAACAGGAGACATCCAACAACAGTGTAAAGATAAAAAGGAATTCACCATCTGTCCCTTTAATCAATTGCCTTGCAGTTCCACTGTGTAGCGTTATGTTGGGTGTATTTTGATAAGAGCATTTGGGCTCTGAGCTGAAGCACTGATCTAAAGAAGACCTCTCCACCCCCAAAGTTATCAGATTTCCTTTGCTCATCAGCTTGGAACTGGTTTGCATCAAAGTGACAGTTTTGGGGAGGATGGCACCGAGAAGAGGCCAAATAGGTTGAATCCTGCAATGAGATGTCTGGAGAAAGGGGCCTGTAGGTGATAAAATCTCTTTGAAGTGGACGAGAGCCGAAATCCCGACATAGAGCTACGAACCCGGGCCAACCGGCATTTCCAAAATAAAACGGCGGGGATAGCATATTTTATCCGTGTGCTATTGTTTTTCAACAATTGTAATGCCATTTGTAACGTTTAACCACTTCGTTAAATACAGCTCGTTATAGGATATTGTGAACTGAACCTATTTTGCTGTGAATTTATATTTACTGCGAATAGTTTATTGTGTCTGGTCTTGGTCTGTCTGCACTAAATAAATGATTTATATCAAGGGATTATTTAGTTTGTCTGTGTACTTTTTTACCTAACCACTGAAGGCCACTCCTTGCACTTCACACATTTGCCCTTTTAATTACTCCCTTACTGACATACTTTAACATGCAATGTGCGTGTGATAATAGTTTTAGCAGCCTGTTGCCATTCAGGTGAGACAATACCTAGTAAATTCTTTTTTTTTTTTTCATGTTGGTGCGCCGCAAAGGTTTTTGGTCTCAGCAAAGTGTGCCGTGGCATTACAACGCTTGGGAACCACTGGCTTGGCTTGTTGGGCATCCAGGTATGCACTGAGATTACGATCGGCACGATGATTGTCATTCTCAGGAGAATTGTGTTTCTTTGCTGATCACGTTCTCTGTCGCTTTTTACACAGTTCTTACAAGTGGCACATTGGGGATGAGGAGCAGAGCATGCTGACACGCATAGCTGTGGACTTCTGCATGGCATGGGGCCACAGGTCAGTTCTTGAGACTGAACGCACACCTACACTGAGTTGCAGTGCTATCAGTTGTATCGTAAGGTACACTTATAAATTTCAATTTAAGAAGTGAATTTATAGTATCACCTTATCACGAATCCTGGAATCTTGTAGAACTCAATTTCTGTAATAATTGGACACAGACACCAATTCCAAAGATATAAATTGTTAAATTTATTCAAAAACAAAGACTAAATGTAGCACTACACTAATTATACAAAAGGGAAAAGCTAATTAAAATTCAACTCTAGATCAACAAATCAAAGACAAATCACTTCCGTGACCAAATCAAAGACCATGGGATCGCATATGATAACACACAAATCGTTAAACAAAAAAGGTTATAAACACATTAACTACAATACCGGTTAGTAAGACGAAGGTGAGTCTCTCGTTAGTATTGTTAGTCAGACATTAAATAACTACGCAGGTTAGTATTTATGTCAGGTAACTTCTCGTTATATATATATATCAGTCTCATTTACGTTTAGGTGCCGAGAAAGATCCTATCATTACTTGTTACCACAATTTCCCTTAACTGATTATTATTCAATGATCAAGGATAGGCAGGGCCACCAATAATCTAACGTCTATTGACTTGTGTCAATTTCAGACTAAACAGTTAAACAGGAATGAGAAGATATTTCTCGGGGTTGACAGATTTTATTTCTAAAATTATCAACAAAACAGTTTAATGTAACACACATTTATATTTAAGAAAACTAAATGATATTACACATTCTAGAGTTATGAATCACAGAATAACATTTCTAATTGATTTCTCAAATGTCATGAATCATGAACTCCAAACTGTTGAACTTATCTGAACTTCGTCGCAGAGAGGCCTCTCTGTCTTCAGGCTCAGATCACAGCACACGGCACATGGTCCGTGTGGTTTGGAACAAAGGCAGTGCGGTTCGGCTTTGTCCAAGAACTTCCACTCAGTCGATGCACCTGGATTTTGGGGTTTCGCGAAATTAGAGTCTTTTCCAAACAGATTTTCCACTGGTTTGAAGGCTCCAAGGTTGTGCACAAAATCTTCTTTGTAAGCAGGGTTCCACCGTAGTTACTTGAAGACAAAGTCTTTGAGGAAAGCAGGGCCCTGTTTGTTCCAAGGGTCAAGTTTCTTAAGACTCAAATAGCTATTTAAATGACTGAACACTTTCATATACATTCGACTTACTCAATTGTCCAGCTGTAAAACTCCACTGATCAGGTGGGCACAGGCGGACATGCACAGTCTGTAAAGTTCATTCTTTAATAAAGTCCTTTAATAGAATTCTTCGTACGGCTCAATCTCCTTCTCCCAGTTTAACTCTTCTGTTGCCGGCAAAGACTTGGTTGGTTTCTGGTTCCGGTTCGGGCAACAGAGCTACAGCTTGAGCTGTGGCAGCGAGTTACTGGTTCAGGTGAGAGAGAAAGAGAGAGAGAGAGAGAGAGAGACTGTGCACTGTTCCTTATAGTCTGTCAGATCAAAAGGTGATTGGTTCTTCAGTTCTTGAGATTGGATTTCGGTTTCAGCCCCCAGTGTCCTAATGGAGGGGGGCTTGATTTATGACTGATGTCAATCCATGCCATCTTTTGGAAATGCCGGTTGGCCCGGGTTCGTAGCTCTATGTCGGGATTTCGGCTCTCGTCCACTTCAAAGAGATTTTATCACCTACAGGCCCCTTTCTCCAGACATCTCATTGCAGGATTCAACCTATTTGGCCTCTTCTCAGTGCCATCCTCCCCAAAACTGTCACTTTGATGCAAACCAGTTCCAAGCTGACGAGCAAAGGAAATCTGATAACTTTGGGGGTGGAGAGGTCTTCTTTAGATCAGTGCTTCAGCTCAGAGCCCAAATGCTCTTATCAAAATACACCCAACATAACGCTACACAGTGGATCTGCAAGGCAATTGATTAAAGGGACAGATGGTGAATTCCTTTTTATCTTTACACTGTTGTTGGATGTCTCCTGTTCCTCTAAGTCTCATTTGGCTTTGGTTTCCCCCCTCTGTGTTGAATAATCGGGCTCTAAATATCCCCGGCGTTTCTCCTGCAGTTCTTCGTTCTTTCCACTGCTAGCGCTGCCTTTGTGAAGGCAGATGGTGCTTGTGAGAAGTCAACAGCGTGTCCACCGAAAAGGGTGTCTGACTCCTGGTTTTGGATCCGGATGGGTTGATAACAGACCGAAACGGTTACAATATGATACTGCTTAGATTAACTGTGGATATGTATTGTGATCGTGCTCGGCTCAGGTGTGCGTTCAGTCTGCACACAAAACATTTCGGTCGCGAAACGTCTAATCAAATCGAATAAAATGGCGGGGATAGCATGTTTGATCCGTGTGCTATTGTTTTTCAACAATTGTAATGCCCTTTGTAACGTTTAACCACTTCGTTAAATACAGCTTGTTATAGGATATTGTGAACTGAACCTATTTTGCTGTGAATTTATATTTACTGCGAATAGTTTATTGTGTCTGGTCTTGGTCTGTCTGCACTAAATAAATCATTTGTATCAAGGGATTATTTAGTTTGTCTGTGTACTTTTTTACCTAACCACTAAAGGCCACTCCTTGCACTTCACACATTTGCCCTTTTAATTACTCCCTTACTGACATACTTTAACATGCAATGTGCGTGTGATAATAGTTTTAGCAGCCTGTTGCCATTCAGGTGAGACAATACCTAGTAAATCCTTTTTTTTTTTTTTCATGTTGGTGCGCCGCGAAGGTTTTTGGTCTCTGTCGCTTTTTACACAGTTCTTACAAGTGGCACATTGGGGATGAGGAGCAGAGCATGCTGACACGCATAGCTGTGGACTTCTGCATGGCATGGGGCCACAGGTCATTCCAAGTATTTCAAGACGCCTGCAAATGTGTGGACACGTTGTGTTGGCCCAACCCTCACAGATTGTGCCAAGTCAAGTAGAGATGCATGTTGTGCTGTTCTAAAGTGACACGTCGTCAACGGCAAAAACATCTCTCAGAGTTCCTGGCTTGACTTGCCTCTGGAAGACAACACTTGCCCAGGCTGGATATTTGCCAACAGAAGCAAAGAGGACTAGACAACTTGCCTAGACGCAACTGCATATTTTATTGTCACCTGGAAGGCCATCCAGGCTTTTCACCATCATGGCCCTTGGTCAACAAGGCGCCCGAACAGGGACTCAAACCCTGGACCCTCAGATTAAAAGTCTGATGTGCTACCGGCTGGGCTACCCGGGCTTCAGTGAAGTGCTTCACAATGTGTTGGCTTCATGATTGTTCCAGACCACTTTCTGGCCGGTTTAGAAAACTGGGCTGAGGGTGACAAGGGTCACATGCATATGAGATGTTTGGGCAATGCGAGTTCTCCACAACAAATCCGAATTTCCGGGGTTTTCTCCTTGTCCTCATGCAATTCCAATGGCTTGACATTTGGGAGCTCGTCCAAAACCGATGTCAAACCATAATCACGCCTTCCTTCGAGCCGGAATTGAACCAGCGACCTAAGGATGCCCGCTGCCTGAAACCTACAGTCCTCCGCTCTACCAACTGAGCTATCGAAGGTAAGCTTCTCACCGTCTTCGCCTGGCAGTCTCAGTGGCAGTGCAAAGCCAAGAAGCACCGTGGCTTGGCTCAGTGGTTTTCAACCCGTGTGCCGTGAGGACTACCCAATTGTGTCGTGAGATTTTTATCCCCTGAAAAATATTATGTCATTTTGTTTGGTCAACTTCATAAATCTTGTATCAAATCAAACTTATTCAAATGTGTGAAAATATTACATTTATACATCACCTGTAGAAAGCGTTTCATAACTGAAATGTTGTGTTTGCCGGACTGAACGCACACCTACACTGAGTTGCAGTGCTATCAGTTGTATCGTAAGGTACACTTATAAATTTCAATTTAAGAAGTGAATTTATAGTATCACCTTATCACGAATCCTGGAATCTTGTAGAACTCAATTTCTGTAATAATTGGACACAGACACCAATTCCAAAGATATAAATTGTTAAATTTATTCAAAAACAAAGACTAAATGTAGCACTACACTAATTATACAAAAGGGAAAAGCTAATTAAAATTCAACTCTAGATCAACAAATCAAAGACAAATCACTTCCGTGACCAAATCAAAGACCATGGGATCGCATATGATAACACACAAATCGTTAAACAAAAAAGGTTATAAACACATTAACTACAATACCGGTTAGTAAGACGAAGGTGAGTCTCTCGTTAGTATTGTTAGTCAGACATTAAATAACTACGCAGGTTTGTATTTATGTCAGGTAACTTCTCGTTATATATATATATCAGTCTCATTTACGTTTAGGTGCCGAGAAAGATCCTATCATTACTTGTTACCACAATTTCCCTTAACTGATTATTATTCAATGATCAAGGATAGGCAGGGCCACCAATAATCTAACGTCTATTGACTTGTGTCAATTTCAGACTAAACAGTTAAACAGGAATGAGAAGATATTTCTCGGGGTTGACAGATTTTATTTCTAAAATTATCAACAAAACAGTTTAATGTAACACACATTTATATTTAAGAAAACTAAATGATATTACACATTCTAGAGTTATGAATCACAGAATAACATTTCTAATTGATTTCTCAAATGTCATGAATCATGAACTCCAAACTGTTGAACTTATCTGAACTTCGTCGCAGAGAGGCCTCTCTGTCTTCGGGCTCAGATCACAGCACACGGCACATGGTCCGTGTGGTTTGGAACAAAGGCAGTGCGGTTCGGCTTTGTCCAAGAACTTCCACTCAGTCGATGCACCTGGATTTTGGGGTTTCGCGAAATTAGAGTCTTTTCCAAACAGATTTTCCACTGGTTTGAAGGCTCCAAGGTTGTGCACAAAATCTTCTTTGTAAGCAGGGTTCCACCGTAGTTACTTGAAGACAAAGTCTTTGAGGAAAGCAGGGCCCTGTTTGTTCCAAGGGTCAAGATTCTTAAGACTCAAATAGCTATTTAAATGACTGAACACTTTCATATACATTCGACTTACTCAATTGTCCAGCTGTAAAACTCCACTGATCAGGTGGGCACAGGCGGACAAGCACAGTCTGTAAAGTTCATTCTTTAATAAAGTCCTTTAATAGAATTCTTCGTACGGCTCAATCTCCTTCTCCCAGTTTAACTCTTCTGTTGCCGGCAAAGACTTGGTTGGTTTCTGGTTCCGGTTCGGGCAACAGAGCTACAGCTTGAGCTGTGGCAGCGAGTTACTGGTTCAGGTGAGAGAGAAAGAGAGAGAGAGAGAGAGAGAGACTGTGCACTGTTCCTTATAGTCTGTCAGATCAATAGGTGATTGGTTCTTCAGTTCTTGAGATTGGATTTCGGTTTCAGCCCCCAGTGTCCTAATGGAGGGGGGCTTGATTTATGACTGATGTCAATCCATGCCATCTTTTGGAAATGCCGGTTGGCCCGGGTTCGTAGCTCTATGTCGGGATTTCGGCTCTCGTCCACTTCAAAGAGATTTTATCACCTACAGGCCCCTTTCTCCAGACATCTCATTGCAGGATTCAACCTATTTGGCCTCTTCTCAGTGCCATCCTCCCCAAAACTGTCACTTTGATGCAAACCAGTTCCAAGCTGACGAGCAAAGGAAATCTGATAACTTTGGGGGTGGAGAGGTCTTCTTTAGATCAGTGCTTCAGCTCAGAGCCCAAATGCTCTTATCAAAATACACCCAACATAACGCTACACAGTGGATCTGCAAGGCAATTGATTAAAGGGACAGATGGTGAATTCCTTTTTATCTTTACACTGTTGTTGGATGTCTCCTGTTCCTCTAAGTCTCATTTGGCTTTGGTTTCCCCCCTCTGTGTTGAATAATCGGGCTCTAAATAGCCCCGGCGTTTCTCCTGCAGTTCTTCGTTCTTTCCACTGCTAGCGCTGCCTTTGTGAAGGCAGATGGTGCTTGTGAGAAGTCAACAGCGTGTCCACCGAAAAGGGTGTCTGACTCCTGGTTTTGGATCCGGATGGGTTGATAACAGACCGAAACGGTTACAATATGATACTGCTTAGATTAACTGTGGATATGTATTGTGATCGTGCTCGGCTCAGGTGTGCGTTCAGTCTGCACAAAAAACATTTCGGTCGCGAAACGTCTAATCAAATCGAATAAAACGGCGGGGATAGCATGTTTGATCCGTGTGCTATTGTTTTTCAACAATTGTAATGCCCTTTGTAACGTTTAACCACTTCGTTAAATACAGCTTGTTATAGGATATTGTGAACTGAACCTATTTTGCTGTGAATTTATATTTACTGCGAATAGTTTATTGTGTCTGGTCTTGGTCTGTCTGCACTAAATAAATCATTTGTATCAAGGGATTATTTAGTTTGTCTGTGTACTTTTTTACCTAACCACTAAAGGCCACTCCTTGCACTTCACACATTTGCCCTTTTAATTACTCCCTTACTGACATACTTTAACATGCAATGTGCGTGTGATAATAGTTTTAGCAGCCTGTTGCCATTCAGGTGAGACAATACCTAGTAAATCCTTTTTTTTTTTTTTCATGTTGGTGCGCCGCGAAGGTTTTTGGTCTCTGTCGCTTTTTACACAGTTCTTACAAGTGGCACATTGGGGATGAGGAGCAGAGCATGCTGACACGCATAGCTGTGGACTTCTGCATGGCATGGGGCCACAGGTCATTCCAAGTATTTCAAGACGCCTGCAAATGTGTGGACACGTTGTGTTGGCCCAACCCTCACAGATTGTGCCAAGTCAAGTAGAGATGCATGTTGTGCTGTTCTAAAGTGACACGTCGTCAACGGCAAAAACATCTCTCAGAGTTCCTGGCTTGACTTGCCTCTGGAAGACAACACTTGCCCAGGCTGGATATTTGCCAAAAGAAGCAAAAAGGACTAGACAACTTGCCTAGACGCAACTGCATATTTTATTGTCACCTGGAAGGCCATCCAGGCTTTTCACCATCATGGCCCTTGGTCAACAAGGCGCCCGAACAGGGACTCAAACCCTGGACCCTCAGATTAAAAGTCTGATGCTCTAACGGCTGAGCTACCCGGGCTTCAGTGAAGTGCTTCACAATGTGTTGGCTTCATGATTGTTCCAGACCGCTTTCTGGCCGGTTTAGAAAACTGGGCTCAGGGTGACAAGGGTCACATGCATATGAGATGTTTGGGCAATGCGAGTTCTCCACAACAAATCCGAATTTCCGGGGTTTTCTCCTTGTCCTCATGCAAATCCAATGGCTTGACATTTGGGAGCTCGTCCAAAACCGTTGTCAAACCATAATCACGCCTTCCTTCGAGCCGGAATTGAACCAGCGACCTAAGGATGCCCGCTGCCTGAAACCTACAGTCCTCTGCTCTACCAACTGAGCTATCGAAGGTAAGCTTCTCTCTGTCTTCGCCTGGCAGTCTCAGTGGCAGTGCAAAGCCAAGAAGCACCGTGGCTTGGCTCAGTGGTTTTCAACCCGTGTGCCGTGAGGACTACCCAATTGTGTCGTGAGATTTTTATTCCCTGAAAAATATTATGTCATTTTGTTTGGTCAACTTCATAAATCTTGTATCAAATCAAACTTATTCAAATGTGTGAGAATATTACATTTATACATCACCTGTAGAAAGCGTTTCATAACTGAAATGTTGTGTTTGCCGGACTGAACGCACACCTACACTGAGTTGCAGTGCTATCAGTTGTATCGTAAGGTACACTTATAAATTTCAATTTAAGAAGTGAATTTATAGTATCACCTTATCACGAATCCTGGAATCTTGTAGAACTCAATTTCTGTAATAATTAGACACAGACACCAATTCCAAAGATATAAATTGTTAAATTTATTCAAAAACATAAACTAAATGTAGCACTACACTAATTATACAAAAGGGAAAAGCTAATTAAAATTCAACTCTAGATCAACAAATCAAAGACAAATCACTTCCGTGACCAAATCAAAGACCATGGGATCGCATATGATAACACACAAATCGTTAAACAAAAAAGGTTATAAACACATTAACTACAATACCGGTTAGTAAGACGAAGGTGAGTCTCTCCTTAGTATTGTTAGTCAGACATTAAATAACTACGCAGGTTAGTATTTATGTCAGGTAACTTCTCGTTATATATATATATCAGTCTCATTTACGTTTAGGTGCCGAGAAAGATCCTATCATTACTTGTTACCACAATTTCCCTTAACTGATTATTATTCAATGATCAAGGATAGGCAGGGCCACCAATAATCTAACGTCTATTGACTTGTGTCAATTTCAGACTAAACAGTTAAACAGGAATGAGAAGATATTTCTCGGGGTTGACAGATTTTATTTCTAAAATTATCAACAAAACAGTTTAATGTAACACACATTTATATTTAAGAAAACTAAATGATATTACACATTCTAGAGTTATGAATCACAGAATAACATTTCTAATTGATTTCTCAAATGTCATGAATCATGAACTCCAAACTGTTAAACTTATCTGAACTTCGTCGCAGAGAGGCCTCTCTGTCTTCGGGCTCAGATCACAGCACACGGCACATGGTCCGTGTGGTTTGGAACAAAGGCAGTGCGGTTCGGCTTTTTCCAAGAACTTCCACTCAGTCGATGCACCTGGATTTTGGGGTTTCGCGAAATTAGAGTCTTTTCCAAACAGATTTTCCACTGGTTTGAAGGCTCCAAGGTTGTGCACAAAATCTTCTTTGTAAGCAGGGTTCCACCGTAGTTACTTGAAGACAAAGTCTTTGAGGAAAGCAGGGCCCTGTTTGTTCCAAGGGTCAAGTTTCTTAAGACTCAAATAGCTATTTAAATGACTGAACACTTTCATATACATTCGACTTACTCAATTGTCCAGCTGTAAAACTCCACTGATCAGGTGGGCACAGGCGGACATGCACAGTCTGTAAAGTTCTTCCTTTAATAAAGTCCTTTAATAGAATTCTTCGTACGGCTCAATCTCCTTCTCCCAGTTTAACTCTTCTGTTGCCGGCAAAGACTTGGTTGGTTTCTGGTTCCGGTTCGGGCAACAGAGCTACAGCTTGAGCTGTGGCAGCGAGTTACTGGTTCAGGTGAGAGAGAAAGAGAGAGAGAGAGAGAGAGAGACTGTGCACTGTTCCTTATAGTCTGTCAGATCAATAGGTGATTGGTTCTTCAGTTCTTGAGATTGGATTTCGGTTTCAGCCCCCAGTGTCCTAATGGAGGGGGGCTTGATTTATGACTGATGTCAATCCATGCCATCTTTTGGAAATGCCGGTTGGCTCGGGTTCGTAGCTCTATGTCGGGATTTCGGCTCTCGTCCACTTCAAAGAGATTTTATCACCTACAGGCCCCTTTCTCCAGACATCTCATTGCAGGATTCAACCTATTTGGCCTCTTCTCGGTGCCATCCTCCCCAAAACTGTCACTTTGATGCAAACCAGTTCCAAGCTGATGAGCAAAGGAAATCTGATAACTTTGGGGGTGGAGAGGTCTTCTTTAGATCAGTGCTTCAGCTCAGAGCCCAAATGCTCTTATCAAAATACACCCAACATAACGCTACACAGTGGAACTGCAAGGCAATTGATTAAAGGGACAGATGGTGAATTCCTTTTTATCTTTACACTGTTGTTGGATGTCTCCTGTTCCTCTAAGTCTCATTTGGCTTTGGTTTCCCCCCTCTGTGTTGAATAATCGGGCTCTAAATAGCCCCGGCGTTTCTCCTGCAGTTCTTCGTTCTTTCCACTGCTAGCGCTGCCTTTGTGAAGGCAGATGGTGCTTGTGAGAAGTCAACAGCGTGTCCACCGAAAAGGGTGTCTGACTCCTGGTTTTGGATCCGGATGGGTTGATAACAGACCGAAACGGTTACAATATGATACTGCTTAGATTAACTGTGGATATGTATTGTGATCGTGCTCGGCTCAGGTGTGCGTTCAGTCTGCACACAAAACATTTCGGTCGCGAAACGTCTAATCAAATCGAATAAAACGGCGGGGATAGCATGTTTGATCCGTGTGCTATTGTATTTCAACAATTGTAATGCCCTTTGTAACGTTTAACCACTTCGTTAAATACAGCTTGTTATAGGATATTGTGAACTGAACCTATTTTGCTGTGAATTTATATTTACTGTGAATAGTTTATTGTGTCTGGTCTTGGTCTGTCTGCACTAAATAAATCATTTGTATCAAGGGATTATTTAGTTTGTCTGTGTACTTTTTTACCTAACCACTAAAGGCCACTCCTTGCACTTCACACATTTGCCCTTTTAATTACTCCCTTACTGACATACTTTAACATGCAATGTGCGTGTGATAATAGTTTTAGCAGCCTGTTGCCATTCAGGTGAGACAATACCTAGTAAATCCTTTTTTTTTTTTTCATGTTGGTGCGCCGCGAAGGTTTTTGGTCTCAGCAAAGTGTGCCGTGGCATTACAACGCTTGGGAACCACTGGCTTGGCTTGTTGGGCATCCAGGTATGCACTGAGATTACGATCGGCACGATGATTGTCATTCTCAGGAGAATTGTGTTTCTTTGCTGATCACGTTCTCTGTCGCTTTTTACACAGTTCTTACAAGTGGCACGTTGGGGATGAGGAGCAGAGCATGCTGACACGCATAGCTGTGGACTTCTGCATGGCATGGGGCCACAGGTCAGTTCTTGAGACTGAACGCACACCTACACTGAGTTGCAGTGCTATCAGTTGTATCGTAAGGTACACTTATAAATTTCAATTTAAGAAGTGAATTTATAGTATCACCTTATCACGAATCCTGGAATCTTGTAGAACTCAATTTCTGTAATAATTGGACACAGACACCAATTCCAAAGATATAAATTGTTAAATTTATTCAAAAACAAAGACTAAATGTAGCACTACACTAATTATACAAAAGGGAAAAGCTAATTAAAATTCAACTCTAGATCAACAAATCAAAGACAAATCACTTCCGTGACCAAATCAAAGACCATGGGATCGCATATGATAACACACAAATCGTTAAACAAAAAAGGTTATAAACACATTAACTACAATACCGGTTAGTAAGACGAAGGTGAGTCTCTCCTTAGTATTGTTAGTCAGACATTAAATAACTACGCAGGTTAGTATTTATGTCAGGTAACTTCTCGTTATATATATATATCAGTCTCATTTACGTTTAGGTGCCGAGAAAGATCCTATCATTACTTGTTACCACAATTTCCCTTAACTGATTATTATTCAATGATCAAGGATAGGCAGGGCCACCAATAATCTAACGTCTATTGACTTGTGTCAATTTCAGACTAAACAGTTAAACAGGAATGAGAAGATATTTCTCGGGGTTGACAGATTTTATTTCTAAAATTATCAACAAAACAGTTTAATGTAACACACATTTATATTTAAGAAAACTAAATGATATTACACATTCTAGAGTTATGAATCACAGAATAACATTTCTAATTGATTTCTCAAATGTCATGAATCATGAACTCCAAACTGTTAAACTTATCTGAACTTCGTCGCAGAGAGGCCTCTCTGTCTTCGGGCTCAGATCACAGCACACGGCACATGGTCCGTGTGGTTTGGAACAAAGGCAGTGCGGTTCGGCTTTGTCCAAGAACTTCCACTCAGTCGATGCACCTGGATTTTGGGGTTTCGCGAAATTAGAGTCTTTTCCAAACAGATTTTCCACTGGTTTGAAGGCTCCAAGGTTGTGCACAAAATCTTCTTTGTAAGCAGGGTTCCACCGTAGTTACTTGAAGACAAAGTCTTTGAGGAAAGCAGGGCCCTGTTTGTTCCAAGGGTCAAGTTTCTTAAGACTCAAATAGCTATTTAAATGACTGAACACTTTCATATACATTCGACTTACTCAATTGTCCAGCTGTAAAACTCCACTGATCAGGTGGGCACAGGCGGACATGCACAGTCTGTAAAGTTCTTTCTTTAATAAAGCCTTTAATAGAATTCTTCTTACGGCTCAATCTCCTTCTCCCAGTTTAACTCTTCTGTTGCCGGCAAAGACTTGGTTGGTTTCTGGTTCCGGTTCGGGCAACAGAGCTACAGCTTGAGCTGTGGCAGCGAGTTACTGGTTCAGGTGAGAGAGAAAGAGAGAGAGAGAGAGAGAGAGAGAGACTGTGCACTGTTCCTTATAGTCTGTCAGATCAATAGGTGATTGGTTCTTCAGTTCTTGGGATTGGATTTCGGTTTCAGCCCCCAGTGTCCTAATGGAGGGGGGCTTGATTTATGACTGATGTCAATCCATGCCATCTTTTGGAAATGCCGGTTGGCCCGGGTTCGTAGCTCTATGTCGGGATTTCGGCTCTCGTCCACTTCAAAGAGATTTTATCACCTACAGGCCCCTTTCTCCAGACATCTCATTGCAGGATTCAACCTATTTGGCCTCTTCTCAGTGCCATCCTCCCCAAAACTGTCACTTTGATGCAAACCAGTTCCAAGCTGATGAGCAAAGGAAATCTGATAACTTTGGGGGTGGAGAGGTCTTCTTTAGATCAGTGCTTCAGCTCAGAGCCCAAATGCTCTTATCAAAATACACCCAACATAACGCTACACAGTGGAACTGCAAGGCAATTGATTAAAGGGACAGATGGTGAATTCCTTTTTATCTTTACACTGTTGTTGGATGTCTCCTGTTCCTCTAAGTCTCATTTGGCTTTGGTTTCCCCCCTCTGTGTTGAATAATCGGGCTCTAAATAGCCCCGGCGTTTCTCCTGCAGTTCTTCGTTCTTTCCACTGCTAGCGCTGCCTTTGTGAAGGCAGATGGTGCTTGTGAGAAGTCAACAGCGTGTCCACCGAAAAGGGTGTCTGACTCCTGGTTTTGGATCCGGATGGGTTGATAACAGACCGAAACGGTTACAATATGATACTGCTTAGATTAACTGTGGATATGTATTGTGATCGTGCTCGGCTCAGGTGTGCGTTCAGTCTGCACACAAAACATTTCGGTCGCGAAACGTCTAATCAAATCGAATAAAACGGCGGGGATAGCATGTTTGATCCGTGTTCTATTGTTTTTCAACAATTGTAATGCCCTTTGTAACGTTTAACCACTTCGTTAAATACAGCTTGTTATAGGATATTGTGAACTGAACCTATTTTGCTGTGAATTTATATTTACTGCGAATAGTTTATTGTGTCTGGTCTTGGTCTGTCTGCACTAAATAAATCATTTGTATCAAGGGATTATTTAGTTTGTCTGTGTACTTTTTTACCTAACCACTAAAGGCCACTCCTTGCACTTCACACATTTGCCCTTTTAATTACTCCCTTACTGACATACTTTAACATGCAATGTGCGTGTGATAATAGTTTTAGCAGCCTGTTGCCATTCAGGTGAGACAATACCTAGTAAATCCTTTTTTTTTTTTTCATGTTGGTGCGCCGCGAAGGTTTTTGGTCTCAGCAAAGTGTGCCGTGGCATTACAACGCTTGGGAACCACTGGCTTGGCTTGTTGGGCATCCAGGTATGCACTGAGATTACGATCGGCACGATGATTGTCGTTCTCAGGAGAATTGTGTTTCTTTGCTGATCACGTTCTCTGTCGCTTTTTACACAGTTCTTACAAGTGGCACATTGGGGATGAGGAGCAGAGCATGCTGACACGCATAGCTGTGGACTTCTGCATGGCATGGGGCCACAGGTCATTCCAAGTATTTCAAGACGCCTGCAAATGTGTGGACACGTTGTGTTGGTCCAACCCTCACAGATTGTGCCAAGTCAAGTAGAGATGCATGTTGTGCTGTTCTAAAGTGACACGTCGTCAACGGCAAAAACATCTCTCAGAGTTCCTGGCTTGACTTGCCTCTGGAAGACAACACTTGCCCAGGCTGGATATTTGCCGAAAGAAGCAAAGAGGACTAGACAACTTGCCTAGACGCAACTGCATATTTTATTGTCACCTGGAAGGCCATCCAGGCTTTTCACCATCATGGCCCTTGGTCAACAAGGTGCCCGAACAGGGACTCGAACCCTGGACCCTCAGATTAAAAGTCTGATGCTCTACCGGCTGAGCTACCCGGGCTTCAGTGAAGTGCTTCACAATGTGTTGGCTTCATGATTGTTCCAGACCGCTTTCTGGCCGGTTTAGAAAACTGGGCTCAGGGTGACAAAGGTCACATGCATATGAGATGTTTGGGCAATGCGAGTTCTCCACAACAAATCCGAATTTCCGGGGTTTTCTCCTTGTCCTCATGCAATTCCAATGGCTTGACATTTGGGAGCTCGTCCAAAACCGATGTCAAACCATAATCACGCCTTCCTTCGAGCCGGAATTGAACCAGCGACCTAAGGATGCCTGCTGCCTGAAACCTACAGTCCTCCGCTCTACCAACTGCGCTATCCAATGTTAGCTTCTCACCGTCTTCGCCTGGCAGTCTCAGTGGCAGTGCAAAGCCAAGAAGCACCGTGGCTTGGCTCAGTGGTTTTCAACCCGTGTGCCGTGAGGACTACCCAATTGTGTCGTGAGATTTTTATTCCCTGAAAAATATTATGTCATTTTGTTTGGTCAACTTCATAAATCTTGTATCAAATCAAACTTATTCAAATGTGTGAAAATATTACATTTATACATCACCTGTAGAAAGCGTTTCATAACTGAAATGTTGTGTTTGCCGGACTGAACGCACACCTACACTGAGTTGCAGTGCTATCAGTTGTATCGTAAGGTACACTTATAAATTTCAATTTAAGAAGTGAATTTATAGTATCACCTTATCACGAATCCTGGAATCTTGTAGAACTCAATTTCTGTAATAATTGGACACAGACACCAATTCCAAAGATATAAATTGTTAAATTTATTCAAAAACAAAGACTAAATGTAGCACTACACTAATTATACAAAGGGAAAAGCTAATTAAAATTCAACTCTAGATCAACAAATCAAAGACAAATCACTTCCGTGACCAAATCAAAGACCATGGGATCGCATATGATAACACACAAATCGTTAAACAAAAAAGGTTATAAACACATTAACTACAATACCGGTTAGTAAGACGAAGGTGAGTCTCTCATTAGTATTGTTAGTCAGACATTAAATAACTACGCAGGTTAGTATTTATGTCAGGTAACTTCTCGTTATATATATATATCAGTCTCATTTACGTTTAGGTGACGAGAAAGATCCTATCATTACTTGTTACCACAATTTCCCTTAACTGATTATTATTCAATGATCAAGGATAGGCAGGGCCACCAATAATCTAACATCTATTGACTTGTGTCAATTTCAGACTAAACAGTTAAACAGGAATGAGAAGATATTTCTCGGGGTTGACAGATTTTATTTCTAAAATTATCAACAAAACAGTTTAATGTAACACACATTTATATTTAAGAAAACTAAATGATATTACACATTCTAGAGTTATGAATCACAGAATAACATTTCTAATTGATTTCTCAAATGTCATGAATCATGAACTCCAAACTGTTAAACTTATCTGAACTTCGTCGCAGAGAGGCCTCTCTGTCTTCGGGCTCAGATCACAGCACACGGCACATGGTCCGTGTGGTTTGGAACAAAGGCAGTGCGGTTCGGCTTTGTCCAAGAACTTCCACTCAGTCGATGCACCTGGAAGTTGGGGTTTCGCGAAATTAGAGTCTTTTCCAAACAGATTTTCCACTGGTTTGAAGGCTCCAAGGTTGTGCACAAAATCTTCTTTGTAAGCAGGGTTCCACCGTAGTTACTTGAAGACAATGTCTTTGAGGAAAGCAGGGCCCTGTTTGTTCCAAGGGTCAAGTTTCTTAAGACTCAAATAGCTATTTAAATGACTGAACACTTTCATATACATTCGACTTACTCAATTGTCCAGCTGTAAAACTCAACTGATCAGGTGGGCACAGGCGGACATGCACAGTCTGTAAAGTTCTTTCTTTAATAAGGTCCTTTAATAGAATTCTTCGTACGGCTCAATCTCCTTCTCCCAGTTTAACTCTTCTGTTGCCAGCAAAGACTTGGTTGGTTTCTGGTTCCGGTTCGGGCAACAGAGCTACAGCTTGAGCTGTGGCAGCGAGTTACTGGTTCAGGTGAGAGAGAAAGAGAGAGAGAGAGAGAGAGACTGTGCACTGTTCCTTATAGTCTGTCAGATCAATAGGTGATTGGTTCTTGAGTTCTTGAGATTGGATTTCGGTTTCAGCCCCCAGTGTCCTAATGGAGGGGGGCTTGATTTATGACTGATGTCAATCCATGCCATCTTTTGGAAATGCCGGTTGGCCCGGGTTTGTAGCTCTATGTCGGGATTTCGGCTCTCGTCCACTTCAAAGAGTTTTTATCACCTACAGGCCCCTTTCTCCAGACATCTCATTGCAGGATTCAACCTATTTGGCCTCTTCTCGGTGCCATCCTCCCCAAAACTGTCACTTTGATGCAAACCAGTTCCAAGCTGATGAGCAAAGGAAATCTGATAACTTTGGGGGTGGAGAGGTCTTCTTTAGATCAGTGCTTCAGCTCAGAGCCCAAATGCTCTTATCAAAATAAACCCAACATAACGCTACACAGTGGAACTGCAAGGCAATTGATTAAAGGGACAGATGGTGAATTCCTTTTTATCTTTACACTGTTGTTGGATGTCTCCTGTTCCTCTAAGTCTCATTTGGCTTTGGTTTCCCCCCTCTGTGTTGAATAATCGGACTCTAAATAGCCCCGGCGTTTCTCCTGCAGTTCTTCGTTCTTTCCATTGCTAGCGCTGCCTTTGTGAAGGCAGATGGTGCTTGTGAGAAGTCAACAGCGTGTCCACCGAAAAGGGTGTCTGACTCCTGGTATTGGATCCGGATGGGTTGATAACAGACCGAAACGGTTACAATATGATACTGCTTAGATTAACTGTGGATATGTATTGTGATCGTGCTCGGCTCAGGTGTGCGTTCAGTCTGCACACAAAACATTTCGGTCGCGAAACGTCTAATCAAATCGAATAAAACGGCGGGGATAGCATATTTTATCCGTGTGCTATTGTTTTTCAACAATTGTAATGCCATTTGTAACGTTTAACCACTTCGTTAAATACAGCTCGTTATAGGATATTGTGAACTGAACCTATTTTGCTGTGAATTTATATTTACTGCGAATAGTTTATTGTGTCTGGTCTTGGTCTGTCTGCACTAAATAAATGATTTATATCAAGGGATTATTTAGTTTGTCTGTGTACTTTTTTACCTAACCACTGAAGGCCACTCCTTGCACTTCACACATTTGCCCTTTTAATTACTCCCTTACTGACATACTTTAACATGCAATGTGCGTGTGATAATAGTTTTAGCAGCCTGTTGCCATTCAGGTGAGACAATACCTAGTAAATTCTTTTTTTTTTTTTCATGTTGGTGCGCCGCAAAGGTTTTTGGTCTCAGCAAAGTGTGCCGTGGCATTACAACGCTTGGGAACCACTGGCTTGGCTTGTTGGGCATCCAGGTATGCACTGAGATTACGATCGGCACGATGATTGTCATTCTCAGGAGAATTGTGTTTCTTTGCTGATCACGTTCTCTGTCGCTTTTTACACAGTTCTTACAAGTGGCACATTGGGGATGAGGAGCAGAGCATGCTGACACGCATAGCTGTGGACTTCTGCATGGCATGGGGCCACAGGTCAGTTCTTGAGACTGAACGCACACCTACACTGAGTTGCAGTGCTATCAGTTGTATCGTAAGGTACACTTATAAATTTCAATTTAAGAAGTGAATTTATAGTATCACCTTATCACGAATCCTGGAATCTTGTAGAACTCAATTTCTGTAATAATTGGACACAGACACCAATTCCAAAGATATAAATTGTTAAATTTATTCAAAAACAAAGACTAAATGTAGCACTACACTAATTATACAAAAGGGAAAAGCTAATTAAAATTCAACTCTAGATCAACAAATCAAAGACAAATCACTTCCGTGACCAAATCAAAGACCATGGGATCGCATATGATAACACACAAATCGTTAAACAAAAAAGGTTATAAACACATTAACTACAATACCGGTTAGTAAGACGAAGGTGAGTCTCTCCTTAGTATTGTTAGTCAGACATTAAATAACTACGCAGGTTAGTATTTATGTCAGGTAACTTCTCGTTATATATATATATCAGTCTCATTTACGTTTAGGTGCCGAGAAAGATCCTATCATTACTTGTTACCACAATTTCCCTTAACTGATTATTATTCAATGATCAAGGATAGGCAGGGCCACCAATAATCTAACGTCTATTGACTTGTGTCAATTTCAGACTAAACAGTTAAACAGGAATGAGAAGATATTTCTCGGGGTTGACAGATTTTATTTCTAAAATTATCAACAAAACAGTTTAATGTAACACACATTTATATTTAAGAAAACTAAATGATATTACACATTCTAGAGTTATGAATCACAGAATAACATTTCTAATTGATTTCTCAAATGTCATGAATCATGAACTCCAAACTGTTGAACTTATCTGAACTTCGTCGCAGAGAGGCCTCTCTGTCTTCGGGCTCAGATCACAGCACACGGCACATGGTCCGTGTGGTTTGGAACAAAGGCAGTGCGGTTCGGCTTTGTCCAAGAACTTCCACTCAGTCGATGCACCTGGATTTTGGGGTTTCGCGAAATTAGAGTCTTTTCCAAACAGATTTTCCACTGGTTTGAAGGCTCCAAGGTTGTGCACAAAATCTTCTTTGTAAGCAGGGTTCCACCGTAGTTACTTGAAGACAAAGTCTTTGAGGAAAGCAGGGCCCTGTTTGTTCCAAGGGTCAAGTTTCTTAAGACTCAAATAGCTATTTAAATGACTGAACACTTTCATATACATTCGACTTACTCAATTGTCCAGCTGTAAAACTCCACTGATCAGGTGGGCACAGGCGGACATGCACAGTCTGTAAAGTTCATTCTTTAATAAAGTCCTTTAATACAATTCTTCGTACGGCTCAATCTCCTTCTCCCAGTTTAACTCTTCTGTTGCCGGCAAAGACTTGGTTGGTTTCTGGTTCCGGTTCGGGCAACAGAGCTACAGCTTGAGCTGTGGCAGCGAGTTACTGGTTCAGGTGAGAGAGAAAGAGAGAGAGAGAGAGAGAGAGAGACTGTGCACTGTTCCTTATAGTCTGTCAGATCAATAGGTGATTGGTTCTTCAGTTCTTGAGATTGGATTTCGGTTTCAGCCCCCAGTGTCCTAATGGAGGGGGGCTTGATTTATGACTGATGTCAATCCATGCCATCTTTTGGAAATGCCGGTTGGCCCGGGTTCGTAGCTCTATGTCGGGATTTCGGCTCTCGTCCACTTCAAAGAGATTTTATCACCTACAGGCCCCTTTCTCCAGACATCTCATAGCAGGATTCAACGTATTTGGCCTCTTCTCAGTGCCATCCTCCCCAAAACTGTCACTTTGATGCAAACCAGTTCCAAGCTGACGAGCAAAGGAAATCTGATAACTTTGGGGGTGGAGAGGTCTTCTTTAGATCAGTGCTTCAGCTCAGAGCCCAAATGCTCTTATCAAAATACACCCAACATAACGCTACACAGTGGATCTGCAAGGCAATTGATTAAAGGGACAGATGGTGAATTCCTTTTTATCTTTACACTGTTGTTGGATGTCTCCTGTTCCTCTAAGTCTCATTTGGCTTTGGTTTCCCCCCTCTGTGTTGAATAATCGGGCTCTAAATAGCCCCGGCGTTTCTCCTGCAGTTCTTCGTTCTTTCCACTGCTAGCGCTGCCTTTGTGAAGGCAGATGGTGCTTGTGAGAAGTCAACAGCGTGTCCACCGAAAAGGGTGTCTGACTCCTGGTTTTGGATCCGGATGGGTTGATAACAGACCGAAACGGTTACAATATGATACTGCTTAGATTAACTGTGGATATGTATTGTGATCGTGCTCGGCTCAGGTGTGCGTTCAGTCTGCACACAAAACATTTCGGTCGCGAAACGTCTAATCAAATCGAATAAAACGGCGGGGATAGCATGTTTGATCCGTGTGCTATTGTTTTTCAACAATTGTAATGCCCTTTGTAACGTTTAACCACTTCGTTAAATACAGCTTGTTATAGGATATTGTGAACTGAACCTATTTTGCTGTGAATTTATATTTACTGCGAATAGTTTATTGTGTCTGGTCTTGGTCTGTCTGCACTAAATAAATGATTTGTATCAAGGGATTATTTAGTTTGTCTGTGTACTTTTTTACCTAACCACTAAAGGCCACTCCTTGCACTTCACACATTTGCCCTTTTAATTACTCCCTTACTGACATACTTTAACATGCAATGTGCGTGTGATAATAGTTTTAGCAGCCTGTTGCCATTCAGGTGAGACAATACCTAGTAAATCCTTTTTTTTTTTTTCATGTTGGTGCGCCGCGAAGGTTTTTGGTCTCAGCAAAGTGTGCCGTGGCATTACAACGCTTGGGAACCACTGGCTTGGCTTGTTGGGCATCCAGGTATGCACTGAGATTACGATCGGCACGATGATTGTCGTTCTCAGGAGAATTGTGTTTCTTTGCTGATCACGTTCTCTGTCGCTTTTTACACAGTTCTTACAAGTGGCACATTGGGGATGAGGAGCAGAGCATGCTGACACGCATAGCTGTGGACTTCTGCATGGCATGGGGCCACAGGTCATTCCAAGTATTTCAAGACGCCTGCAAATGTGTGGACACGTTGTGTTGGCCCAACCCTCACAGATTGTGCCAAGTCAAGTAGAGATGCATGTTGTGCTGTTCTAAAGTGACACGTCGTCAACGGCAAAAACATCTCTCAGAGTTCCTGGCTTGACTTGCCTCTGGAAGACAACACTTGCCCAGGCTGGATATTTGCCGAAAGAAGCAAAGAGGACTAGACAACTTGCCTAGACGCAACTGCATATTTTATTGTCACCTGGAAGGCCATCCAGGCTTTTCACCATCATGGCCCTTGGTCAACAAGGCGCCCGAACAGGGACTCGAACCCTGGACCCTCAGATTAAAAGTCTGATGCTCTACCGGCTGAGCTACCCGGGCTTCAGTGAAGTGCTTCACAATGTGTTGGCTTCATGATTGTTCCAGACCGCTTTCTGGCCGGTTTAGAAAACTGGGCTCAGGGTGACAAAGGTCACATGCATATGAGATGTTTGGGCAATGCGAGTTCTCCACAACAAATCCGAATTTCCGGGGTTTTCTCCTTGTCCTCATGCAATTCCAATGGCTTGACATTTGGGAGCTCGTCCAAAACCGATGTCAAACCATAATCACGCCTTCCTTCGAGCCGGAATTGAACCAGCGACCTAAAGATGCCTGCTGCCTGAAACCTACAGTCCTCCGCTCTACCAACTGAGCTATCGAAGGTAAGCTTCTCACTGTCTTCGCCTGGCAGTCTCAGTGGCAGTGCAAAGCCAAGAAGCACCGTGGCTTGGCTCAGTGGTTTTCAACCCGTGTGCCGTGAGGACTACCCAATTGTGTCGTGAGATTTTTATCCCCTGAAAAATATTATGTCATTTTGTTTGGTCAACTTCATAAATCTTGTATCAAATCAAACTTATTCAAATGTGTGAAAATATTACATTTATACATCACCTGTAGAAAGCGTTTCATAACTGAAATGTTGTGTTTGCCGGACTGAACGCACACCTACACTGAGTTGCAGTGCTATCAGTTGTATCGTAAGGTACACTTATAAATTTCAATTTAAGAAGTGAATTTATAGTATCACCTTATCACGAATCCTGGAATCTTGTAGAACTCAATTTCTGTAATAATTAGACACAGACACCAATTCCAAAGATATAAATTGTTAAATTTATTCAAAAACATAAACTAAATGTAGCACTACACTAATTATACAAAAGGGAAAAGCTAATTAAAATTCAACTCTAGATCAACAAATCAAAGACAAATCACTTCCGTGACCAAATCAAAGACCATGGGATCGCATATGATAACACACAAATCGTTAAACAAAAAAGGTTATAAACACATTAACTACAATACCGGTTAGTAAGACGAAGGTGAGTCTCTCCTTAGTATTGTTAGTCAGACATTAAATAACTACGCAGGTTAGTATTTATGTCAGGTAACTTCTCGTTATATATATATATCAGTCTCATTTACGTTTAGGTGACGAGAAAGATCCTATCATTACTTGTTACCACAATTTCCCTTAACTGATTATTATTCAATGATCAAGGATAGGCAGGGCCACCAATAATCTAACGTCTATTGACTTGTGTCAATTTCAGACTAAACAGTTAAACAGGAATGAGAAGATATTTCTCGGGGTTGACAGATTTTATTTCTAAAATTATCAACAAAACAGTTTAATGTAACACACATTTATATTTAAGAAAACTAAATGATATTACACATTCTAGAGTTATGAATCACAGAATAACATTTCTAATTGATTTCTCAAATGTCATGAATCATGAACTCCAAACTGTTAAACTTATCTGAACTTCGTCGCAGAGAGGCCTCTCTGTCTTCGGGCTCAGATCACAGCACACGGCACATGGTCCGTGTGGTTTGGAACAAAGGCAGTGCGGTTCGGCTTTGTCCAAGAACTTCCACTCAGTCGATGCACCTGGATTTTGGGGTTTCGCGAAATTAGAGTCTTTTCCAAACAGATTTTCCACTGGTTTGAAGGCTCCAAGGTTGTGCACAAAATCTTCTTTGTAAGCAGGGTTCCACCGTAGTTACTTGAAGACAAAGTCTTTGAGGAAAGCAGGGCCCTGTTTGTTCCAAGGGTCAAGTTTCTTAAGACTCAAATAGCTATTTAAATGACTGAACACTTTCATATACATTCGACTTACTCAATTGTCCAGCTGTAAAACTCCACTGATCAGGTGGGCACAGGCGGACATGCACAGTCTGTAAAGTTCTTTCTTTAATAAAGTCCTTTAATAGAATTCTTCGTACGGCTCAATCTCCTTCTCCCAGTTTAACTCTTCTGTTGCCGGCAAAGACTTGGTTGGTTTCTGGTTCCGGTTCGGGCAACAGAGCTACAGCTTGAGCTGTGGCAGCGAGTTACTGGTTCAGGTGAGAGAGAAAGAGAGAGAGAGAGAGAGAGAGACTGTGCACTGTTCCTTATAGTCTGTCAGATCAATAGGTGATTGGTTCTTCAGTTCTTGAGATTGGATTTCGGTTTCAGCCCCCAGTGTCCTAATGGAGGGGGGCTTGATTTATGACTGATGTCAATCCATGCCATCTTTTGGAAATGCCGGTTGGCCCGGGTTCGTAGCTCTATGTCGGGATTTCGGCTCTCGTCCACTTCAAAGAGATTTTATCACCTACAGGCCCCTTTCTCCAGACATCTCATTGCAGGATTCAACCTATTTGGCCTCTTCTCGGTGCCATCCTCCCCAAAACTGTCACTTTGATGCAAACCAGTTCCAAGCTGATGAGCAAAGGAAATCTGATAACTTTGGGGGTGGAGAGGTCTTCTTTAGATCAGTGCTTCAGCTCAGAGCCCAAATGCTCTTATCAAAATACACCCAACATAACGCTACACAGTGGAACTGCAAGGCAATTGATTAAAGGGACAGATGGTGAATTCCTTTTTATCTTTACACTGTTGTTGGATGTCTCCTGTTCCTCTAAGTCTCATTTGGCTTTGGTTTCCCCCCTCTGTGTTGAATAATCGGGCTCTAAATAGCCCCGGCGTTTCTCCTGCAGTTCTTCGTTCTTTCCACTGCTAGCGCTGCCTTTGTGAAGGCAGATGGTGCTTGTGAGAAGTCAACAGCGTGTCCACCGAAAAGGGTGTCTGACTCCTGGTTTTGGATCCGGATGGGTTGATAACAGACCGAAACGGTTACAATATGATACTGCTTAGATTAACTGTGGATATGTATTGTGATCGTGCTCGGCTCAGGTGTGCGTTCAGTCTGCACACAAAACATTTCGGTCGCGAAACGTCTAATCAAATCGAATAAAACGGCGGGGATAGCATGTTTGATCCGTGTGCTATTGTATTTCAACAATTGTAATGCCCTTTGTAACGTTTAACCACTTCGTTAAATACAGCTTGTTATAGGATATTGTGAACTGAACCTATTTTGCTGTGAATTTATATTTACTGTGAATAGTTTATTGTGTCTGGTCTTGGTCTGTCTGCACTAAATAAATCATTTGTATCAAGGGATTATTTAGTTTGTCTGTGTACTTTTTTACCTAACCACTAAAGGCCACTCCTTGCACTTCACACATTTGCCCTTTTAATTACTCCCTTACTGACATACTTTAACATGCAATGTGCGTGTGATAATAGTTTTAGCAGCCTGTTGCCATTCAGGTGAGACAATACCTAGTAAATCCTTTTTTTTTTTTTCATGTTGGTGCGCCGCGAAGGTTTTTGGTCTCAGCAAAGTGTGCCGTGGCATTACAACGCTTGGGAACCACTGGCTTGGCTTGTTGGGCATCCAGGTATGCACTGAGATTACGATCGGCACGATGATTGTCATTCTCAGGAGAATTGTGTTTCTTTGCTGATCACGTTCTCTGTCGCTTTTTACACAGTTCTTACAAGTGGCACGTTGGGGATGAGGAGCAGAGCATGCTGACACGCATAGCTGTGGACTTCTGCATGGCATGGGGCCACAGGTCAGTTCTTGAGACTGAACGCACACCTACACTGAGTTGCAGTGCTATCAGTTGTATCGTAAGGTACACTTATAAATTTCAATTTAAGAAGTGAATTTATAGTATCACCTTATCACGAATCCTGGAATCTTGTAGAACTCAATTTCTGTAATAATTGGACACAGACACCAATTCCAAAGATATAAATTGTTAAATTTATTCAAAAACAAAGACTAAATGTAGCACTACACTAATTATACAAAGGGAAAAGCTAATTAAAATTCAACTCTAGATCAACAAATCAAAGACAAATCACTTCCGTGACCAAATCAAAGACCATGGGATCGCATATGATAACACACAAATCGTTAAACAAAAAAGGTTATAAACACATTAACTACAATACCGGTTAGTAAGACGAAGGTGAGTCTCTCCTTAGTATTGTTAGTCAGACATTAAATAACTACGCAGGTTAGTATTTATGTCAGGTAACTTCTCGTTATATATATATATCAGTCTCATTTACGTTTAGGTGCCGAGAAAGATCCTTTCATTACTTGTTACCACAATTTCCCTTAACTGATTATTATTCAATGATCAAGGATAGGCAGGGCCACCAATAATCTAACGTCTATTGACTTGTGTCAATTTCAGACTAAACAGTTAAACAGGAATGAGAAGATATTTCTCGGGGTTGACAGACTTTATTTCTAAAATTATCAACAAAACAGTTTAATGTAACACACATTTATATTTAAGAAAACTAAATGATATTACACATTCTAGAGTTATGAATCACAGAATAACATTTCTAATTGATTTCTCAAATGTCATGAATCATGAACTCCAAACTGTTAAACTTATCTGAACTTCGTCGCAGAGAGGCCTCTCTGTCTTCGGGCTCAGATCACAGCACACGGCACATGGTCCGTGTGGTTTGGAACAAAGGCAGTGCGGTTCGGCTTTGTCCAAGAACTTCCACTCAGTCGATGCACCTGGAAGTTGGGGTTTCGCGAAATTAGAGTCTTTTCCAAACAGATTTTCCACTGGTTTGAAGGCTCCAAGGTTGTGCACAAAATCTTCTTTGTAAGCAGGGTTCCACCGTAGTTACTTGAAGACAAAGTCTTTGAGGAAAGCAGGGCCCTGTTTGTTCCAAGGGTCAAGTTTCTTAAGACTCAAATAGCTATTTAAATGACTGAACACTTTCATATACATTCGACTTACTCAATTGTCCAGCTGTAAAACTCAACTGATCAGGTGGGCACAGGCGGACATGCACAGTCTGTAAAGTTCTTTCTTTAATAAAGTCCTTTAATAGAATTCTTCGTACGGCTCAATCTCCTTCTCCCAGTTTAACTCTTCTGTTGCCAGCAAAGACTTGGTTGGTTTCTGGTTCCGGTTCGGGCAACAGAGCTACAGCTTGAGCTGTGGCAGCGAGTTACTGGTTCAGGTGAGAGAGAAAGAGAGAGAGAGAGAGAGAGACTGTGCACTGTTCCTTATAGTCTGTCAGATCAATAGGTGATTGGTTCTTGAGTTCTTGAGATTGGATTTCGGTTTCAGCCCCCAGTGTCCTAATGGAGGGGGGCTTGATTTATGACTGATGTCAATCCATGCCATCTTTTGGAAATGCCGGTTGGCCCGGGTTCGTAGCTCTATGTCGGGATTTCGGCTCTCGTCCACTTCAAAGAGTTTTTATCACCTACAGGCCCCTTTCTCCAGACATCTCATAGCAGGATTCAACCTATTTGGCCTCTTCTCGGTGCCATCCTCCCCAAAACTGTCACTTTGATGCAAACCAGTTCCAAGCTGATGAGCAAAGGAAATCTGATAACTTTGGGGGTGGAGAGGTCTTCTTTAGATCAGTGCTTCAGCTCAGAGCCCAAATGCTCTTATCAAAATAAACCCAACATAACGCTACACAGTGGAACTGCAAGGCAATTGATTAAAGGGACAGATGGTGAATTCCTTTTTATCTTTACACTGTTGTTGGATGTCTCCTGTTCCTCTAAGTCTCATTTGGCTTTGGTTTCCCCCCTCTGTGTTGAATAATCGGACTCTAAATAGCCCCGGCGTTTCTCCTGCAGTTCTTCGTTCTTTCCACTGCTAGCGCTGCCTTTGTGAAGGCAGATGGTGCTTGTGAGAAGTCAACAGCGTGTCCACCGAAAAGGGTGTCTGACTCCTGGTTTTGGATCCGGATGGGTTGATAACAGACCGAAACGGTTACAATATGATACTGCTTAGATTAACTGTGGATATGTATTGTGATCGTGCTCGGCTCAGGTGTGCGTTCAGTCTGCACACAAAACATTTCGGTCGCGAAACGTCTAATCAAATCGAATAAAACGGCGGGGATAGCATGTTTGATCCGTGTTCTATTGTTTTTCAACAATTGTAATGCCCTTTGTAACGTTTAACCACTTCGTTAAATACAGCTTGTTATAGGATATTGTGAACTGAACCTATTTTGCTGTGAATTTATATTTACTGCGAATAGTTTATTGTGTCTGGTCTTGGTCTGTCTGCACTAAATAAATCATTTGTATCAAGGGATTATTTAGTTTGTCTGTGTACTTTTTTACCTAACCACTAAAGGCCACTCCTTGCACTTCACACATTTGCCCTTTTAATTACTCCCTTACTGACATACTTTAACATGCAATGTGCGTGTGATAATAGTTTTAGCAGCCTGTTGCCATTCAGGTGAGTCAATACCTAGTAAATCCTTTTTTTTTTTTTCATGTTGGTGCGCCGCGAAGGTTTTTGGTCTCAGCAAAGTGTGCCGTGGCATTACAACGCTTGGGAACCACTGGCTTGGCTTGTTGGGCATCCAGGTATGCACTGAGATTACGATCGGCACGATGATTGTCGTTCTCAGGAGAATTGTGTTTCTTTGCTGATCACGTTCTCTGTCGCTTTTTACACAGTTCTTACAAGTGGCACATTGGGGATGACACGCATAGCTGTGGACTTCTGCATGGCATGGGGCCACAGGTCATTCCAAGTATTTCAAGACGCCTGCAAATGTGTGGACACGTTGTGTTGGTCCAACCCTCACAGATTGTGCCAAGTCAAGTAGAGATGCATGTTGTGCTGTTCTAAAGTGACACGTCGTCAACGGCAAAAACATCTCTCAGAGTTCCTGGCTTGACTTGCCTCTGGAAGACAACACTTGCCCAGGCTGGATATTTGCCGAAAGAAGCAAAGAGGACTAGACAACTTGCCTAGACGCAACTGCATATTTTATTGTCACCTGGAAGGCCATCCAGGCTTTTCACCATCATGGCCCTTGGTCAACAAGGTGCCCGAACAGGGACTCGAACCCTGGACCCTCAGATTAAAAGTCTGATGCTCTACCGGCTGAGCTACCCGGGCTTCAGTGAAGTGCATCACAATGTGTTGGCTTCATGATTGTTCCAGACCGCTTTCTGGCCGGTTTAGAAAACTGGGCTCAGGGTGACAAAGGTCACATGCATATGAGATGTTTGGGCAATGCGAGTTCTCCACAACAAATCCGAATTTCCGGGGTTTTCTCCTTGTCCTCATGCAATTCCAATGGCTTGACATTTGGGAGCTCGTCCAAAACCGATGTCAAACCATAATCACGCCTTCCTTCGAGCCGGAATTGAACCAGCGACCTAAGGATGCCTGCTGCCTGAAACCTACAGTCCTCCGCTCTACCAACTGAGCTATCCAATGTTAGCTTCTCACCGTCTTCGCCTGGCAGTCTCAGTGGCAGTGCAAAGCCAAGAAGCACCGTGGCTTGGCTCAGTGGTTTTCAACCCGTGTGCAGTAAGGACTACCCAATTGTGTCGTGAGATTTTTATTCCCTGAAAAATATTATGTCATTTTGTTTGGTCAACTTCATAAATCTTGTATCAAATCAAACTTATTCAAATGTGTGAAAATATTACATTTATACATCACCTGTAGAAAGCGTTTCATAACTGAAATGTTGTGTTTGCCGGACTGAACGCACACCTACACTGAGTTGCAGTGCTATCAGTTGTATCGTAAGGTACACTTATAAATTTCAATTTAAGAAGTGAATTTATAGTATCACCTTATCACGAATCCTGGAATCTTGTAGAACTCAATTTCTGTAATAATTGGACACAGACACCAATTCCAAAGATATAAATTGTTAAATTTATTCAAAAACAAAGACTAAATGTAGCACTACACTAATTATACAAAGGGAAAAGCTAATTAAAATTCAACTCTAGATCAACAAATCAAAGACAAATCACTTCCGTGACCAAATCAAAGACCATGGGATCGCATATGATAACACACAAATCGTTAAACAAAAAAGGTTATAAACACATTAACTACAATACCGGTTAGTAAGACGAAGGTGAGTCTCTCGTTAGTATTGTTAGTCAGACATTAAATAACTACGCAGTTTAGTATTTATGTCAGGTAACTTCTCGTTATATATATATATATCAGTCTCATTTACGTTTAGGTGCCGAGAAAGATCCTATCATTACTTGTTACCACAATTTCCCTTAACTGATTATTATTCAATGATCAAGGATAGGCAGGGCCACCAATAATCTAACGTCTATTGACTTGTGTCAATTTCAGACTAAACAGTTAAACAGGAATGAGAAGATATTTCTCGGGGTTGACAGATTTTATTTCTAAAATTATCAACAAAACAGTTTAATGTAACACACATTTATATTTAAGAAAACTAAATGATATTACACATTCTAGAGTTATGAATCACAGAATAACATTTCTAATTGATTTCTCAAATGTCATGAATCATGAACTCCAAACTGTTAAACTTATCTGAACTTCGTCGCAGAGAGGCCTCTCTGTCTTCGGGCTCAGATCACAGCACACGGCACATGGTCCGTGTGGTTTGGAACAAAGGCAGTGCGGTTCGGCTTTGTCCAAGAACTTCCACTCAGTCGATGCACCTGGATTTTGGGGTTTCGCGAAATTAGAGTCTTTTCCAAACAGATTTTCCACTGGTTTGAAGGCTCCAAGGTTGTGCACAAAATCTTCTTTGTAAGCAGGGTTCCACCGTAGTTACTTGAAGACAATGTCTTTGAGGAAAGCAGGGCCCTGTTTGTTCCAAGGGTCAAGTTTCTTAAGACTCAAATAGCTATTTAAATGACTGAACACTTTCATATACATTCGACTTACTCAATTGTCCAGCTGTAAAACTCAACTGATCAGGTGGGCACAGGCGGACATGCACAGTCTGTAAAGTTCTTTCTTTAATAAGGTCCTTTAATAGAATTCTTCGTACGGCTCAATCTCCTTCTCCCAGTTTAACTCTTCTGTTGCCAGCAAAGACTTGGTTGGTTTCTGGTTCCGGTTCGGGCAACAGAGCTACAGCTTGAGCTGTGGCAGCGAGTTACTGGTTCAGGTGAGAGAGAAAGAGAGAGAGAGAGAGAGAGACTGTGCACTGTTCCTTATAGTCTGTCAGATCAATAGGTGATTGGTTCTTGAGTTCTTGAGATTGGATTTCGGTTTCAGCCCCCAGTGTCCTAATGGAGGGGGGCTTGATTTATGACTGATGTCAATCCATGCCATCTTTTGGAAATGCCGGTTGGCCCGGGTTCGTAGCTCTATGTCGGGATTTCGGCTCTCGTCCACTTCAAAGAGTTTTTATCACCTACAGGCCCCTTTCTCCAGACATCTCATAGCAGGATTCAACCTATTTGGCCTCTTCTCGGTGCCATCCTCCCCAAAACTGTCACTTTGATGCAAACCAGTTCCAAGCTGATGAGCAAAGGAAATCTGATAACTTTGGGGGTGGAGAGGTCTTCTTTAGATCAGTGCTTCAGCTCAGAGCCCAAATGCTCTTATCAAAATAAACCCAACATAACGCTACACAGTGGAACTGCAAGGCAATTGATTAAAGGGACAGATGGTGAATTCCTTTTTATCTTTACACTGTTGTTGGATGTCTCCTGTTCCTCTAAGTCTCATTTGGCTTTGGTTTCCCCCCTCTGTGTTGAATAATCGGACTCTAAATAGCCCCGGCGTTTCTCCTGCAGTTCTTCGTTCTTTCCATTGCTAGCGCTGCCTTTGTGAAGGCAGATGGTGCTTGTGAGAAGTCAACAGCGTGTCCACCGAAAAGGGTGTCTGACTCCTGGTATTGGATCCGGATGGGTTGATAACAGACCGAAACGGTTACAATATGATACTGCTTAGATTAACTGTGGATATGTATTGTGATCGTGCTCGGCTCAGGTGTGCGTTCAGTCTGCACACAAAACATTTCGGTCGCGAAACGTCTAATCAAATCGAATAAAACGGCGGGGATAGCATATTTTATCCGTGTGCTATTGTTTTTCAACAATTGTAATGCCCTTTGTAACGTTTAACCACTTCGTTAAATACAGCTCGTTATAGGATATTGTGAACTGAACCTATTTTGCTGTGAATTTATATTTACTGCGAATAGTTTATTGTGTCTGGTCTTGGTCTGTCTGCACTAAATAAATGATTTATATCAAGGGATTATTTAGTTTGTCTGTGTACTTTTTTACCTAACCACTAAAGGCCACTCCTTGCACTTCACACATTTGCCCTTTTAATTAATCCCTTACTGACATACTTTAACATGCAATGTGCGTGTGATAATAGTTTTAGCAGCCTGTTGCCATTCAGGTGAGACAATACCTAGTAAATCCTTTTTTTTTTTTTTCATGTTGGTGCGCCGCGAAGGTTTTTGGTCTCTGTCGCTTTTTACACAGTTCTTACAAGTGGCACATTGGGGATGAGGAGCAGAGCATGCTGACACGCATAGCTGTGGACTTCTGCATGGCATGGGGCCACAGGTCATTCCAAGTATTTCAAGACGCCTGCAAATGTGTGGACACGTTGTGTTGGCCCAACCCTCACAGATTGTGCCAAGTCAAGTAGAGATGCATGTTGTGCTGTTCTAAAGTGACACGTCGTCAACGGCAAAAACATCTCTCAGAGTTCCTGGCTTGACTTGCCTCTGGAAGACAACACTTGCCCAGGCTGGATATTTGCCAAAAGAAGCAAAGAGGACTAGACAACTTGCCTAGACGCAACTGCATATTTTATTGTCACCTGGAAGGCCATCCAGGCTTTTCACCATCATGGCCCTTGGTCAACAAGGCGCCCGAACAGGGACTCAAACCCTGGACCCTCAGATTAAAAGTCTGATGTGCTACCGGCTGAGCTACCCGGGCTTCAGTGAAGTGCTTCACAATGTGTTGGCTTCATGATTGTTCCAGACCGCTTTAGAAAACTGGGCTCAGAGTGACAAGGGTCACATGCATATGAGATGTTTGGGCAATGCGAGTTCTCCACAACAAATCCGAATTTCCGGGGTTTTCTCCTTGTCCTCATGCAATTCCAATGGCTTGACATTTGGGAGCTCGTCCAAAACCGATGTCAAACCATAATCACGCCTTCCTTCGAGCCGGAATTGAACCAGCGACCTAAGGATGCCCGCTGCCTGAAACCTACAGTCCTCCGCTCTACCAACTGAGCTATCGAAGGTAAGCTTCTCACCGTCTTCGCCTGGCAGTCTCAGTGGCAGTGCAAAGCCAAGAAGCACCGTGGCTTGGCTCAGTGGTTTTCAACCCGTGTGCCGTGAGGACTACCCAATTGTGTCGTGAGATTTTTATCCCCTGAAAAATATTATGTCATTTTGTTTGGTCAACTTCATAAATCTTGTATCAAATCAAACTTATTCAAATGTGTGAAAATATTACATTTATACATCACCTGTAGAAAGCGTTTCATAACTGAAATGTTGTGTTTGCCGGACTGAACGCACACCTACACTGAGTTGCAGTGCTATCAGTTGTATCGTAAGGTACACTTATAAATTTCAATTTAAGAAGTGAATTTATAGTATCACCTTATCACGAATCCTGGAATCTTGTAGAACTCAATTTCTGTAATAATTGGACACAGACACCAATTCCAAAGATATAAATTGTTAAATTTATTCAAAAACAAAGACTAAATGTAGCACTACACTAATTATACAAAAGGGAAAAGCTAATTAAAATTCAACTCTAGATCAACAAATCAAAGACAAATCACTTCCGTGACCAAATCAAAGACCATGGGATCGCATATGATAACACACAAATCGTTAAACAAAAAAGGTTATAAACACATTAACTACAATACCGGTTAGTAAGACGAAGGTGAGTCTCTCGTTAGTATTGTTAGTCAGACATTAAATAACTACGCAGGTTAGTATTTATGTCAGGTAACTTCTCGTTATATATATATATCAGTCTCATTTACGTTTAGGTGCCGAGAAAGATCCTATCATTACTTGTTACCACAATTTCCCTTAACTGATTATTATTCAATGATCAAGGATAGGGAGGGCCACCAATAATCTAACGTCTATTGACTTGTGTCAATTTCAGACTAAACAGTTAAACAGGAATGAGAAGATATTTCTCGGGGTTGACAGATTTTATTTCTAAAATTATCAACAAAACAGTTTAATGTAACACACATTTATATTTAAGAAAACTAAATGATATTACACATTCTAGAGTTATGAATCACAGAATAACATTTCTAATTGATTTCTCAAATGTCATGAATCATGAACTCCAAACTGTTGAACTTATCTGAACTTCGTCGCAGAGAGGCCTCTCTGTCTTCGGGCTCAGATCACAGCACACGGCACATGGTCCGTGTGGTTTGGAACAAAGGCAGTGCGGTTCGGCTTTGTCCAAGAACTTCCACTCAGTCGATGCACCTGGATTTTGGGGTTTCGCGAAATTAGAGTCTTTTCCAAACAGATTTTCCACTGGTTTGAAGGCTCCAAGGTTGTGCACAAAATCTTCTTTGTAAGCAGGGTTCCACCGTAGTTACTTGAAGACAAAGTCTTTGAGGAAAGCAGGGCCCTGTTTGTTCCAAGGGTCAAGTTTCTTAAGACTCAAATAGCTATTTAAATGACTGAACACTTTCATATACATTCGACTTACTCAATTGTCCAGCTGTAAAACTCCACTGATCAGGTGGGCACAGGCGGACATGCACAGTCTGTAAAGTTCATTCTTTAATAAAGTCCTTTAATACAATTCTTCGTACGGCTCAATCTCCTTCTCCCAGTTTAACTCTTCTGTTGCCGGCAAAGACTTGGTTGGTTTCTGGTTCCGGTTCGGGCAACAGAGCTACAGCTTGAGCTGTGGCAGCGAGTTACTGGTTCAGGTGAGAGAGAAAGAGAGAGAGAGAGAGAGAGAGAGACTGTGCACTGTTCCTTATAGTCTGTCAGATCAATAGGTGATTGGTTCTTCAGTTCTTGAGATTGGATTTCGGTTTCAGCCCCCAGTGTCCTAATGGAGGGGGGCTTGATTTATGACTGATGTCAATCCATGCCATCTTTTGGAAATGCCGGTTGGCCCGGGTTCGTAGCTCTATGTCGGGATTTCGGCTCTCGTCCACTTCAAAGAGATTTTATCACCTACAGGCCCCTTTCTCCAGACATCTCATTGCAGGATTCAACCTATTTGGCCTCTTCTCAGTGCCATCCTCCCCAAAACTGTCACTTTGATGCAAACCAGTTCCAAGCTGACGAGCAAAGGAAATCTGATAACTTTGGGGGTGGAGAGGTCTTCTTTAGATCAGTGCTTCAGCTCAGAGCCCAAATGCTCTTATCAAAATACACCCAACATAACGCTACACAGTGGATCTGCAAGGCAATTGATTAAAGGGACAGATGGTGAATTCCTTTTTATCTTTACACTGTTGTTGGATGTCTCCTGTTCCTCTAAGTCTCATTTGGCTTTGGTTTCCCCCCTCTGTGTTGAATAATCGGGCTCTAAATAGCCCCGGCGTTTCTCCTGCAGTTCTTCGTTCTTTCCACTGCTAGCGCTGCCTTTGTGAAGGCAGATGGTGCTTGTGAGAAGTCAACAGCGTGTCCACCGAAAAGGGTGTCTGACTCCTGGTTTTGGATCCGGATGGGTTGATAACAGACCGAAACGGTTACAATATGATACTGCTTAGATTAACTGTGGATATGTATTGTGATCGTGCTCGGCTCAGGTGTGCGTTCAGTCTGCACACAAAACATTTCGGTCGCGAAACGTCTAATCAAATCGAATAAAACGGCGGGGATAGCATGTTTGATCCGTGTGCTATTGTTTTTCAACAATTGTAATGCCCTTTGTAACGTTTAACCACTTCGTTAAATACAGCTTGTTATAGGATATTGTGAACTGAACCTATTTTGCTGTGAATTTATATTTACTGCGAATAGTTTATTGTGTCTGGTCTTGGTCTGTCTGCACTAAATAAATGATTTGTATCAAGGGATTATTTAGTTTGTCTGTGTACTTTTTTACCTAACCACTAAAGGCCACTCCTTGCACTTCACACATTTGCCCTTTTAATTACTCCCTTACTGACATACTTTAACATGCAATGTGCGTGTGATAATAGTTTTAGCAGCCTGTTGCCATTCAGGTGAGACAATACCTAGTAAATCCTTTTTTTTTTTTTCATGTTGGTGCGCCGCGAAGGTTTTTGGTCTCAGCAAAGTGTGCCGTGGCATTACAACGCTTGGGAACCACTGGCTTGGCTTGTTGGGCATCCAGGTATGCACTGAGATTACGATCGGCACGATGATTGTCGTTCTCAGGAGAATTGTGTTTCTTTGCTGATCACGTTCTCTGTCGCTTTTTACACAGTTCTTACAAGTGGCACATTGGGGATGAGGAGCAGAGCATGCTGACACGCATAGCTGTGGACTTCTGCATGGCATGGGGCCACAGGTCATTCCAAGTATTTCAAGACGCCTGCAAATGTGTGGACACGTTGTGTTGGCCCAACCCTCACAGATTGTGCCAAGTCAAGTAGAGATGCATGTTGTGCTGTTCTAAAGTGACACGTCGTCAACGGCAAAAACATCTCTCAGAGTTCCTGGCTTGACTTGCCTCTGGAAGACAACACTTGCCCAGGCTGGATATTTGCCGAAAGAAGCAAAGAGGACCAGAATCCTTGCCTAGACGCAACTGCATATTTTATTGTCACCTGGAAGGCCATCCAGGCTTTTCACCATCATGGCCCTTGGTCAACAAGGCGCCCGAACAGGGACTCGAACCCTGGACCCTCAGATTAAAAGTCTGATGCTCTACCGGCTGAGCTACCCGGGCTTCAGTGAAGTGCTTCACAATGTGTTGGCTTCATGATTGTTCCAGACCGCTTTCTGGCCGGTTTAGAAAACTGGGCTCAGGGTGACAAAGGTCACATGTATATGAGATGTTTGGGCAATGCGAGTTCTCCACAACAAATCCGAATTTCCGGGGTTTTCTCCTTGTCCTCATGCAATTCCAATGGCTTGACATTTGGGAGCTCGTCCAAAACCGATGTCAAACCATAATCACGCCTTCCTTCGAGCCGGAATTGAACCAGCGACCTAAGGATGCCTGCTGCCTGAAACCTACAGTCCTCCGCTCTACCAACTGAGCTATCGAAGGTAAGCTTCTCACTGTCTTCGCCTGGCAGTCTCAGTGGCAGTGCAAAGCCAAGAAGCACCGTGGCTTGGCTCAGTGGTTTTCAACCCGTGTGCCGTGAGGACTACCCAATTGTGTCGTGAGATTTTTATCCCCTGAAAAATATTATGTCATTTTGTTTGGTCAACTTCATAAATCTTGTATCAAATCAAACTTATTCAAATGTGTGAAAATATTACATTTATACATCACCTGTAGAAAGCGTTTCATAACTGAAATGTTGTGTTTGCCGGACTGAACGCACACCTACACTGAGTTGCAGTACTATCAATTGTATCGTAAGGTACACTTATAAATTTCAATTTAAGAAGTGAATTTATATTATCACCTTATCACGAATCCTGGAATCTTTTAGAACTCAATTTCTGTAATAATTGGACACAGACACCAATTCCAAAGATATAAATTGTTAAATTTATTCAAAAACAAAGACTAAATGTAGCACTACACTAATTATACAAAAGGGAAAAGCTAATTAAAATTCAACTCTAGATCAACAAATCAAAGACAAATCACTTCCTTGACCAAATCAAAGACCATGGGATCGCATATGATAACACACAAATCGTTAAACAAAAAAGGTTATAAACACATTAACTACAATACCGGTTAGTAAGACGAAGGTGAGTCTCTCGTTAGTATTGTTAGTCAGACATTAAATAACTACGCAGTTTAGTATTTATGTCAGGTAACTTCTCGTTATATATATATATATCAGTCTCATTTACGTTTAGGTGCCGAGAAAGATCCTATCATTACTTGTTACCACAATTTCCCTTAACTGATTATTATTCAATGATCAAGGATAGGCAGGGCCACCAATAATCTAACGTCTATTGACTTGTGTCAATTTCAGACTAAACAGTTAAACAGGAATGAGAAGATATTTCTCGGGGTTGACAGATTTTATTTCTAAAATTATCAACAAAACAGTTTAATGTAACACACATTTATATTTAAGAAAACTAAATGATATTACACATTCTAGAGTTATGAATCACAGAATAACATTTCTAATTGATTTCTCAAATGTCATGAATCATGAACTCCAAACTGTTAAACTTATCTGAACTTCGTCGCAGAGAGGCCTCTCTGTCTTCGGGCTCAAATCACAGCACACGGCACATGGTCCGTGTGGTTTGGAACAAAGGCAGTGCGGTTCGGCTTTGTCCAAGAACTTCCACTCAGTCGATGCACCTGGATTTTGGGGTTTCGCGAAATTAGAGTCTTTTCCAAACAGATTTTCCACTGGTTTGAAGGCTCCAAGGTTGTGCACAAAATCTTCTTTGTAAGCAGGGTTCCACCGTAGTTACTTGAAGACAAAGTCTTTGAGGAAAGCAGGGCCCTGTTTGTTCCAAGGGTCAAGTTTCTTAAGACTCAAATAGCTATTTAAATGACTGAACACTTTCATATACATTCGACTTACTCAATTGTCCAGCTGTAAAACTCCACTGATCAGGTGGGCACAGGCGGACATGCACAGTCTGTAAAGTTCTTTCTTTAATAAAGTCCTTGAATAGAATTCTTCGTACGGCTCAATCTCCTTCTCCCAGTTTAACTCTTCTGTTGCCGGCAAAGACTTGGTTGGTTTCTGGTTCCGGTTCGGGCAACAGAGCTACAGCTTGAGCTGTGGCAGCGAGTTACTGGTTCAGGTGAGAGAGAAAGAGAGAGAGAGAGAGAGAGAGAGAGACTGTGCACTGTTCCTTATAGTCTGTCAGATCAATAGGTGATTGGTTCTTGAGTTCTTGAGATTGGATTTCGGTTTCAGCCCCCAGTGTCCTAATGGAGGGGGGCTTGATTTATGACTGATGTCAATCCATGCCATCTTTTGGAAATGCCGGTTGGCCCGGGTTCGTAGCTCTATGTCGGGATTTCGGCTCTCGTCCACTTCAAAGAGTTTTTATCACCTACAGGCCCCTTTCTCCAGACATCTCATAGCAGGATTCAACCTATTTGGCCTCTTCTCGGTGCCATCCTCCCCAAAACTGTCACTTTGATGCAAACCAGTTCCAAGCTGATGAGCAAAGGAAATCTGATAACTTTGGGGGTGGAGAGGTCTTCTTTAGATCAGTGCTTCAGCTCAGAGCCCAAATGCTCTTATCAAAATAAACCCAACATAACGCTACACAGTGAAACTGCAAGGCAATTGATTAAAGGGACAGATGGTGAATTCCTTTTTATCTTTACACTGTTGTTGGATGTCTCCTGTTCCTCTAAGTCTCATTTGGCTTTGGTTTCCCCCCTCTGTGTTGAATAATCGGACTCTAAATAGCCCCGGCGTTTCTCCTGCAGTTCTTCGTTCTTTCCACTGCTAGCGCTGCCTTTGTGAAGGCAGATGGTGCTTGTGAGAAGTCAACAGCGTGTCCACCGAAAAGGGTGTCTGACTCCTGGTATTGGATCCGGATGGGTTGATAACAGACCGAAACGGTTACAATATGATACTGCTTAGATTAACTGTGGATATGTATTGTGATCGTGCTCGGCTCAGGTGTGTGTTCAGTCTGCACACAAAACATTTCGGTCGCGAAACGTCTAATCAAATCGAATAAAACGGCGGGGATAGCATAATTTATCCGTGTGCTATTGTTTTTCAACAATTGTAATGCCCTTTGTAACGTTTAACCACTTCGTTAAATACAGCTCGTTATAGGATATTGTGAACTGAACCTATTTTGCTGTGAATTTATATTTACTGCGAATAGTTTATTGTGTCTGGTCTTGGTCTGTCTGCACTAAATAAATGATTTATATCAAGGGATTATTTAGTTTGTCTGTGTACTTTTTTACCTAACCACTAAAGGCCACTCCTTGCACTTCACACATTTGCCCTTTTAATTACTCCCTTACTGACATACTTTAAAATGCAATGTGCGTGTGATAATAGTTTTAGCAGCCTGTTGCCATTCAGGTGAGACAATACCTAGTAAATCCTTTTTTTTTTTTTTCATGTTGGTGCGCCGCGAAGGTTTTTGGTCTCTGTCGCTTTTTACACAGTTCTTACAAGTGGCACATTGGGGATGAGGAGCAGAGCATGCTGACACGCATAGCTGTGGACTTCTGCATGGCATGGGGCCACAGGTCATTCCAAGTATTTCAAGACGCCTGCAAATGTGTGGACACGTTGTGTTGGCCCAACCCTCACAGATTGTGCCAAGTCAAGTAGAGATGCATGTTGTGCTGTTCTAAAGTGACACGTCGTCAACGGCAAAAACATCTCTCAGAGTTCCTGGCTTGACTTGCCTCTGGAAGACAACACTTGCCCAGGCTGGATATTTGCCAAAAGAAGCAAAGAGGACTAGACAACTTGCCTAGACGCAACTGCATATTTTATTGTCACCTGGAAGGCCATCCAGGCTTTTCACCATCATGGCCCTTGGTCAACAAGGCGCCCGAACAGGGACTCAAACCCTGGACCCTCAGATTAAAAGTCTGATGCTCTACCGGCTGAGCTACCCGGGCTTCAGTGAAGTGCTTCACAATGTGTTGGCTTCATGATTGTTCCAGACCGCTTTCTGGCCGGTTTAGAAAACCGGGCTCAGGGTGACAAGGGTCACATGCATATGAGATGTTTGGGCAATGCGAGTTCTCCACAACAAATCCGAATTTCCGGGGTTTTCTCCTTGTCCTCATGCAATTCCAATGGCTTGACATTTGGGAGCTCGTCCAAAACCGATGTCAAACCATAATTACGCCTTCCTTCGAGCTGGAATTGAACCAGCGACCTAAGGATGCCCGCTGCCTGAAACCTACAGTCCTCCGCTCTACCAACTGAGCTATCGAAGGTAAGCTTCTCACCGTCTTCGCCTGGCAGTCTCAGTGGCAGTGCAAAGCCAAGAAGCACCGTGGCTTGGCTCAGTGGTTTTCAACCCGTGTGCCGTGAGGACTACCCAATTGTGTCGTGAGATTTTTATCCCCTGAAAAATATTATGTCATTTTGTTTGGTCAACTTCATAAATCTTGAATCAAATCAAACTTATTCAAATGTGTGAAAATATTACATTTATACATCACCTGTAGAAAGCGTTTCATAACTGAAATGTTGTGTTTGCGGGACTGAACGCACACCTACACTGAGTTGCAGTGCTATCAGTTGTATCGTAAGGTACACTTATAAATTTCAATTTAAGAAGTGAATTTATAGTATCACCTTATCACGAATCCTGGAATCTTGTAGAACTCAATTTCTGTAATAATTGGACACAGACACCAATTCCAAAGATATAAATTGTTAAATTTATTCAAAAACAAAGACTAAATGTAGCACTACACTAATTATACAAAAGGGAAAAGCTAATTAAAATTCAACTCTAGATCAACAAATCAAAGACAAATCACTTCCGTGACCAAATCAAAGACCATGGGATCGCATATGATAACACACAAATCGTTAAACAAAAAAGGTTATAAACACATTAACTACAATACCGGTTAGTAAGACGAAGGTGAGTCTCTCGTTAGTATTGTTAGTCAGACATTAAATAACTACGCAGGTTAGTATTTATGTCAGGTAACTTCTCGTTATATATATATATCAGTCTCATTTACGTTTAGGTGCCGAGAAAGATCCTATCATTACTTGTTACCACAATTTCCCTTAACTGATTATTATTCAATGATCAAGGATAGGCAGGGCCACCAATAATCTAACGTCTATTGACTTGTGTCAATTTCAGACTAAACAGTTAAACAGGAATGAGAAGATATTTCTCGGGGTTGACAGATTTTATTTCTAAAATTATCAACAAAACAGTTTAATGTAACACACATTTATATTTAAGAAAACTAAATGATATTACACATTCTAGAGTTATGAATCACAGAATAACACTTCTAATTGATTTCTCAAATGTCATGAATCATGAACTCCAAACTGTTAAACTTATCTGAACTTCGTCGCAGAGAGGCCTCTCTGTCTTCGGGCTCAGATCACAGCACACGGCACATGGTCCGTGTGGTTTGGAACAAAGGCAGTGCGGTTCGGCTTTGTCCAAGAACTTCCACTCAGTCGATGCACCTGGATTTTGGGGTTTCGCGAAATTAGAGTCTTTTCCAAACAGATTTTCCACTGGTTTGAAGGCTCCAAGGTTGTGCATAAAATCTTCTTTGTAAGCAGGGTTCCACCGTAGTTACTTGAAGACAAAGTCTTTGAGGAAAGCAGGGCCCTGTTTGTTCCAAGGGTCAAGTTTCTTAAGACTCAAATAGCTATTTAAATGACTGAACACTTTCATATACATTCGACTTACTCAATTGTCCAGCTGTAAAACTCCACTGATCAGGTGGGCACAGGCGGACATGCACAGTCTGTAAAGTTCTTTCTTTAATAAAGTCCTTTAATAGAATTCTTCGTACGGCTCAATCTCCTTCTCCCAGTTTAACTCTTCTGTTGCCGGCAAAGACTTGGTTGGTTTCTGGTTCCGGTTCGGGCAACAGAGCTACAGCTTGAGCTGTGGCAGCGAGTTACTGGTTCAGGTGAGAGAGAAAGAGAGAGAGAGAGAGAGAGAGACTGTGCACTCTTCCATATAGTCTGTCAGATCAATAGGTGATTGGTTCTTGAGTTCTTGGGATTGGATTTCGGTTTCAGCCCCCAGTGTCCTAATGGAGGGGGGCTTGATTTATGACTGATGTCAATCCATGACATCTTTTGGAAATGCCGGTTGGCCCGGGTTCGTAGCTCTATGTCGGGATTTCGGCTCTCGTCCACTTCAAAGAGATTTTATCACCTACAGGCCCCTTTCTCCAGACATCTCATTGCAGGATTCAACCTATTTGGCCTCTTCTCAGTGCCATCCTCCCCAAAACTGTCACTTTGATGCAAACCAGTTCCAAGCTGATGAGCAAAGGAAATCTGATAACTTTGGGGGTGGAGAGGTCTTCTTTAGATCAGTGCTTCAGCTCAGAGCCCAAATGCTCTTATCAAAATACACCCAACATAACGCTACACAGTGGAACTGCAAGGCAATTGATTAAAGGGACAGATGGTGAATTCCTTTTTATCTTTACACTGTTGTTGGATGTCTCCTGTTCCTCTAAGTCTCATTTGGCTTTGGTTTCCCCCCTCTGTGTTGAATAATCGGGCTCTAAATAGCCCCGGCGTTTCTCCTGCAGTTCTTCGTTCTTTCCACTGCTAGCGCTGCCTTTGTGAAGGCAGATGGTGCTTGTGAGAAGTCAACAGCGTGTCCACCGAAAAGGGTGTCTGACTCCTGGTTTTGGATCCGGATGGGTTGATAACAGACCGAAACGGTTACAATATGATACTGCTTAGATTAACTGTGGATATGTATTGTGATCGTGCTCGGCTCAGGTGTGCGTTCAGTCTGCACACAAAACATTTCGGTCGCGAAACGTCTAATCAAATCGAATAAAACGGCGGGGATAGCATGTTTGATCCGTGTGCTATTGTTTTTCAACAATTGTAATGCCCTTTGTAACGTTTAACCACTTCGTTAAATACAGCTTGTTATAGGATATTGTGAACTGAACCTATTTTGCTGTGAATTTATATTTACTGCGAATAGTTTATTGTGTCTGGTCTTGGTCTGTCTGCACTAAATAAATGATTTGTATCAAGGGATTATTTAGTTTGTCTGTGTACTTTTTTACCTAACCACTAAAGGCCACTCCTTGCACTTCACACATTTGCCCTTTTAATTACTCCCTTACTGACATACTTTAACATGCAATGTGCGTGTGATAATAGTTTTAGCAGCCTGTTGCCATTCAGGTGAGACAATACCTAGTAAATCCTTTTTTTTTTTTTTCATGTTGGTGCGCCGCGAAGGTTTTTGGTCTCAGCAAAGTGTGCCGTGGCATTACAACGCTTGGGAACCACTGGCTTGGCTTGTTGGGCATCCAGGTATGCACTGAGATTACGATCGGCACGATGATTGTCGTTCTCAGGAGAATTGTGTTTCTTTGCTGATCACGTTCTCTGTCGCTTTTTACACAGTTCTTACAAGTGGCACATTGGGGATGAGGAGCAGAGCATGCTGACACGCATAGCTGTGGACTTCTGCATGGCATGGGGCCACAGGTCAGTTCTTGAGACTGAACGCACACCTACACTGAGTTGCAGTGCTATCAGTTGTATCGTAAGGTACACTTATAAATTTCAATTTAAGAAGTGAATTTATAGTATCACCTTATCACGAATCCTGGAATCTTGTAGAACTCAATTTCTGTAATAATTGGACACAGACACCAATTCCAAAGATATAAATTGTTAAATTTATTCAAAAACAAAGACTAAATGTAGCACTACACTAATTATACAAAGGGAAAAGCTAATTAAAATTCAACTCTAGATCAACAAATCAAAGACAAATCACTTCCGTGACCAAATCAAAGACCATGGGATCGCATATGATAACACACAAATCGTTAAACAAAAAAGGTTATAAACACATTAACTACAATACCGGTTAGTAAGACGAAGGTGAGTCTCTCGTTAGTATTGTTAGTCAGACATTAAATAACTACGCAGGTTAGTATTTATGTCAGGTAACTTCTCGTTATATATATATATCAGTCTCATTTACGTTTAGGTGCCGAGAAAGATCCTTTCATTACTTGTTACCACAATTTCCCTTAACTGATTATTATTCAATGATCAAGGATAGGCAGGGCCACCAATAATCTAACGTCCATTGACTTGTGTCAATTTCAGACTAAACAGTTAAACAGGAATGAGAAGATATTTCTCGGGGTTGACAGACTTTATTTCTAAAATTATCAACAAAACAGTTTAATGTAACACACATTTATATTTAAGAAAACTAAATGATATTACACATTCTAGAGTTATGAATCACAGAATAACATTTCTAATTGATTTCTCAAATGTCATGAATCATGAACTCCAAACTGTTAAACTTATCTGAACTTCGTCGCAGAGAGGCCTCTCTGTCTTCGGGCTCAGATCACAGCACACGGCACATGGTCCGTGTGGTTTGGAACAAAGGCAGTGCGGTTCGGCTTTGTCCAAGAACTTCCACTCAGTCGATGCACCTGGAAGTTGGGGTTTCGCGAAATTAGAGTCTTTTCCAAACAGATTTTCCACTGGTTTGAAGGCTCCAAGGTTGTGCACAAAATCTTCTTTGTAAGCAGGGTTCCACCGTAGTTACTTGAAGACAAAGTCTTTGAGGAAAGCAGGGCCCTGTTTGTTCCAAGGGTCAAGTTTCTTAAGACTCAAATAGCTATTTAAATGACTGAACACTTTCATATACATTCGACTTACTCAATTGTCCAGCTGTAAAACTCAACTGATCAGGTGGGCACAGGCGGACATGCACAGTCTGTAAAGTTCTTTCTTTAATAAAGTCCTTTAATAGAATTCTTCGTACGGCTCAATCTCCTTCTCCCAGTTTAACTCTTCTGTTGCCAGCAAAGACTTGGTTGGTTTCTGGTTCCGGTTCGGGCAACAGAGCTACAGCTTGAGCTGTGGCAGCGAGTTACTGGTTCAGGTGAGAGAGAAAGAGAGAGAGAGAGAGAGAGAGACTGTGCACTGTTCCTTATAGTCTGTCAGATCAATAGGTGATTGGTTCTTGAGTTCTTGAGATTGGATTTCGGTTTCAGCCCCCAGTGTCCTAATGGAGGGGGGCTTGATTTATGACTGATGTCAATCCATGCCATCTTTTGGAAATGCCGGTTGGCCCGGGTTCGTAGCTCTATGTCGGGATTTCGGCTCTCGTCCACTTCAAAGAGTTTTTATCACCTACAGGCCCCTTTCTCCAGACATCTCATAGCAGGATTCAACCTATTTGGCCTCTTCTCGGTGCCATCCTCCCCAAAACTGTCACTTTGATGCAAACCAGTTCCAAGCTGATGAGCAAAGGAAATCTGATAACTTTGGGGGTGGAGAGGTCTTCTTTAGATCAGTGCTTCAGCTCAGAGCCCAAATGCTCTTATCAAAATAAACCCAACATAACGCTACACAGTGGAACTGCAAGGCAATTGATTAAAGGGACAGATGGTGAATTCCTTTTTATCTTTACACTGTTGTTGGATGTCTCCTGTTCCTCTAAGTCTCATTTGGCTTTGGTTTCCCCCCTCTGTGTTGAATAATCGGACTCTAAATAGCCCCGGCGTTTCTCCTGCAGTTCTTCGTTCTTTCCACTGCTAGCGCTGCCTTTGTGAAGGCAGATGGTGCTTGTGAGAAGTCAACAGCGTGTCCACCGAAAAGGGTGTCTGACTCCTGGTATTGGATCCGGATGGGTTGATAACAGACCGAAACGGTTACAATATGATACTGCTTAGATTAACTGTGGATATGTATTGTGATCGTGCTCGGCTCAGGTGTGCGTTCAGTCTGCACACAAAACATTTCAGTCGCGAAACGTCTAATCAAATCGAATAAAACGGCGGGGATAGCATATTTTATCCGTGTGCTATTGTTTTTCAACAATTGTAATGCCCTTTGTAACGTTTAACCACTTCGTTAAATACAGCTCGTTATAGGATATTGTGAACTGAACCTATTTTGCTGTGAATTTATATTTACTGCGAATAGTTTATTGTGTCTGGTCTTGGTCTGTCTGCACTAAATAAATGATTTATATCAAGGGATTATTTAGTTTGTCTGTGTACTTTTTTACCTAACCACTAAAGGCCACTCCTTGCACTTCACACATTTGCCCTTTTAATTACTCCCTTACTGACATACTTTAAAATGCAATGTGCGTGTGATAATAGTTTTAGCAGCCTGTTGCCATTCAGGTGAGACAATACCTAGTAAATCCTTTTTTTTTTTTTTCATGTTGGTGCGCCGCGAAGGTTTTTGGTCTCTGTCGCTTTTTACACAGTTCTTACAAGTGGCACATTGGGGATGAGGAGTAGAGCATGCTGACACGCATAGCTGTGGACTTCTGCATGGCATGGGGCCACAGGTCATTCCAAGTATTTCAAGACGCCTGCAAATGTGTGGACACGTTGTGTTGGCCCAACGCTCACAGATTGTGCCAAGTCAAGTAGAGATGCATGTTGTGCTGTTCTAAAGTGACACGTCGTCAACGGCAAAAACATCTCTCAGAGTTCCTGGCTTGACTTGCCTCTGGAAGACAACACTTGCCCAGGCTGGATATTTGCCAAAAGAAGCAAAGAGGACTAGACAACTTGCCTAGACGCAACTGCATATTTTATTGTCACCTGGAAGGCCATCCAGGCTTTTCACCATCATGGCCCTTGGTCAACAAGGCGCCCGAACAGGGACTCAAACCCTGGACCCTCAGATTAAAAGTCTGATGCTCTACCGGCTGTGCTACCGGGGCTTCAGTGAAGTGCTTCACAATGTGTTGGCTTCATGATTGTTCCAGACCGCTTTCTGGCCGGTTTAGAAAACTGGGCTCAGGGTGACAAGGGTCACATGCATATGAGATGTTTGGGCAATGCGAGTTCTCCACAACAAATCCGAATTTCCGGGGTTTTCTCCTTGTCCTCATGCAAATCCAATGGCTTGACATTTGGGAGCTCGTCCAAAACCGTTGTCAAACCATAATCACGCCTTCCTTCGAGCCGGAATTGAACCAGCGACCTAAGGATGCCCGCTGCCTGAAACCTACAGTCCTCCGCTCTACCAACTGAGCTATCGAAGGTAAGCTTCTCACCGTCTTCGCCTGGCAGTCTCAGTGGCAGTGCAAAGCCAAGAAGCACCGTGGCTTGGCTCAGTGGTTTTCAACCCGTGTGCCGTGAGGACTACCCAATTGTGTCGTGAGATTTTTATTCCCTGAAAAATATTATGTCATTTTGTTTGGTCAACTTCATAAATCTTGTATCAAATCAAACTTATTCAAATGTGTGAAAATATTACATTTATACATCACCTGTAGAAAGCGTTTCATAACTGAAATGTTGTGTTTGCCGGACTGAACGCACACCTACACTGAGTTGCAGTGCTATCAGTTGTATCGTAAGGTACACTTATAAATTTCAATTTAAGAAGTGAATTTATAGTATCACCTTATCACGAATCCTGGAATCTTGTAGAACTCAATTTCTGTAATAATTGGACACAGACACCAATTCCAAAGATATAAATTGTTAAATTTATTCAAAAACAAAGACTAAATGTAGCACTACACTAATTATACAAAAGGGAAAAGCTAATTAAAATTCAACTCTAGATCAACAAATCAAAGACAAATCACTTCCGTGACCAAATCAAAGACCATGGGATCGCATATGATAACACACAAATCGTTAAACAAAAAAGGTTATAAACACATTAACTACAATACCGGTTAGTAAGACGAAGGTGAGTCTCTCGTTAGTATTGTTAGTCAGACATTAAATAACTACGCAGGTTAGTATTTATGTCAGGTAACTTCTCGTTATATATATATATCAGTCTCATTTACGTTTAGGTGCCGAGAAAGATCCTATCATTACTTGTTACCACAATTTCCCTTAACTGATTATTATTCAATGATCAAGGATAGGCAGGGCCACCAATAATCTAACGTCTATTGACTTGTGTCAATTTCAGACTAAACAGTTAAACAGGAATGAGAAGATATTTCTCGGGGTTGACAGATTTTATTTCTAAAATTATCAACAAAACAGTTTAATGTAACACACATTTATATTTAAGAAAACTAAATGATATTACACATTCTAGAGTTATGAATCACAGAATAACATTTCTAATTGATTTCTCAAATGTCATGAATCATGAACTCCAAACTGTTAAACTTATCTGAACTTCGTCGCAGAGAGGCCTCTCTGTCTTCGGGCTCAGATCACAGCACACGGCACATGGTCCGTGTGGTTTGGAACAAAGGCAGTGCGGTTCGGCTTTGTCCAAGAACTTCCACTCAGTCGATGCACCTGGATTTTGGGGTTTCGCGAAATTAGAGTCTTTTCCAAACAGATTTTCCACTGGTTTGAAGGCTCCAAGGTTGTGCATAAAATCTTTGTAAGCAGGGTTCCACCGTAGTTACTTGAAGACAAAGTCTTTGAGGAAAGCAGGGCCCTGTTTGTTCCAAGGGTCAAGTTTCTTAAGACTCAAATAGCTATTTAAATGACTGAACACTTTCATATATATTCGACTTACTCAATTGTCCAGCTGTAAAACTCCACTGATCAGGTGGGCACAGGCGGACATGCACAGTCTGTAAAGTTCTTTCTTTAATAAAGTCCTTTAATAGAATTCTTCGTACGGCTCAATCTCCTTCTCCCAGTTTAACTCTTCTGTTGCCGGCAAAGACTTGGTTGGTTTCTGGTTCCGGTTCGGGCAACAGAGCTACAGCTTGAGCTGTGGCAGCGAGTTACTGGTTCAGGTGAGAGAGAAAGAGAGAGAGAGAGAGAGAGAGACTGTGCACTGTTCCTTATAGTCTGTCAGATCAATAGGTGATTGGTTCTTCAGTTCTTGGGATTGGATTTCGGTTTCAGCCCCCAGTGTCCTAATGGAGGGGGGCTTGATTTATGACTGATGTCAATCCATGCCATCTTTTGGAAATGCCGGTTGGCCCGGGTTCGTAGCTCTATGTCGGGATTTCGGCTCTCGTCCACTTCAAAGAGATTTTATCACCTACAGGCCCCTTTCTCCAGACATCTCATTGCAGGATTCAACCTATTTGGCCTCTTCTCAGTGCCATCCTCCCCAAAACTGTCACTTTGATGCAAACCAGTTCCAAGCTGATGAGCAAAGGAAATCTGATAACTTTGGGGGTGGAGAGGTCTTCTTTAGATCAGTGCTTCAGCTCAGAGCCCAAATGCTCTTATCAAAATACACCCAACATAACGCTACACAGTGGAACTGCAAGGCAATTGATTAAAGGGACAGATGGTGAATTCCTTTTTATCTTTACACTGTTGTTGGATGTCTCCTGTTCCTCTAAGTCTCATTTGGCTTTGGTTTCCCCCCTCTGTGTTGAATAATCGGGCTCTAAATAGCCCCGGCGTTTCTCCTGCAGTTCTTCGTTCTTTCCACTGCTAGCGCTGCCTTTGTGAAGGCAGATGGTGCTTGTGAGAAGTCAACAGCGTGTCCACCGAAAAGGGTGTCTGACTCCTGGTTTTGGATCCGGATGGGTTGAAAACAGACCGAAACGGTTACAATATGATACTGCTTAGATTAACTGTGGATATGTATTGTGATCGTGCTCGGCTCAGGTGTGCGTTCAGTCTGCACACAAAACATTTCGGTCGCGAAACGTCTAATCAAATCGAATAAAACGGCGGGGATAGCATGTTTGATCCGTGTGCTATTGTTTTTCAACAATTGTAATGCCCTTTGTAACGTTTAACCACTTCGTTAAATACAGCTTGTTATAGGATATTGTGAACTGAACCTATTTTGCTGTGAATTTATATTTACTGCGAATAGTTTATTGTGTCTGGTCTTGGTCTGTCTGCACTAAATAAATCATTTGTATCAAGGGATTATTTAGTTTGTCTGTGTACTTTTTTACCTAACCACTAAAGGCCACTCCTTGCACTTCACACATTTGCCCTTTTAATTACTCCCATACTGACATACTTTAACATGCAATGTGCGTGTGATAATAGTTTTAGCAGCCTGTTGCCATTCAGGTGAGACAATACCTAGTAAATCCTTTTTTTTTTTTTCATGTTGGTGCGCCGCGAAGGTTTTTGGTCTCAGCAAAGTGTGCCGTGGCATTACAACGCTTGGGAACCACTGGCTTGGCTTGTTGGGCATCCAGGTATGCACTGAGATTACGATCGGCACGATGATTGTCGTTCTCAGGAGAATTGTGTTTCTATGCTGATCATGTTCTCTGTCGCTTTTTACACAGTTCTTACAAGTGGCACATTGGGGATGAGGAGCAGAGCATGCTGACACGCATAGCTGTGGACTTCTGCATGGCATGGGGCCACAGGTCATTCCAAGTATTTCAAGACGCCTGCAAATGTGTGGACACGTTGTGTTGGTCCAACCCTCACAGATTGTGCCAAGTCAAGTAGAGATGCATGTTGTGCTGTTCTAAAGTGACACGTCGTCAACGGCAAAAACATCTCTCAGAGTTCCTGGCTTGACTTGCCTCTGGAAGACAACACTTGCCCAGGCTGGATATTTGCCGAAAGAAGCAAAGAGGACCAGAAACCTTGCCTAGACGCAACTGCATATTTTATTGTCACCTGGAAGGCCATCCAGGCTTTTCACCATCATGGCCCTTGGTCAACAAGGCGCCCGAACAGGGACTCGAACCCTGGACCCTCAGATTAAAAGTCTGATGCTCTACCGGCAGAGCTACCCGGGCTTCAGTGAAGTGCTTCACAATGTGTTGGCTTCATGATTGTTCCAGACCGCTTTCTGGCCGGTTTAGAAAACTGAGCTCAGGGTGACAAAGGTCACATGTATATGAGATGTTTGGGCAATGCGAGTTCTCCACAACAAATCCGAATTTCCGGGGTTTTCTCCTTGTCCTCATGCAATTCCAATGGCTTGACATTTGGGAGCTCGTCCAAAACCGATGTCAAACCATAATCACGCCTTCCTTCGAGCCGGAATTGAACCAGCGACCTAAGGATGCCTGCTGCCTGAAACCTACAGTCCTCCGCTCTACCAACTGAGCTATCGAAGGTAAGCTTCTCACTGTCTTCGCCTGGCAGTCTCAGTGGCAGTGCAAAGCCAAGAAGCACCGTGGCTTGGCTCAGTGGTTTTCAACCCGTGTGCCGTGAGGACTACCCAATTGTGTCGTGAGATTTTTATCCCCTGAAAAATATTATGTCATTTTGTTTGGTCAACTTCATAAATCTTGTATCAAATCAAACTTATTCAAATGTGTGAAAATATTACATTTATACATCACCTGTAGAAAGCGTTTCATAACTGAAATGTTGTGTTTGCCGGACTGAACGCACACCTACACTGAGTTGCAGTACTATCAATTGTATCGTAAGGTACACTTATAAATTTCAATTTAAGAAGTGAATTTATAGTATCACCTTATCACGAATCCTGGAATCTTGTAGAACTCAATTTCTGTAATAATTGGACACAGACACCAATTCCAAAGATATAAATTGTTAAATTTATTCAAAAACAAAGACTAAATGTAGCACTACACTAATTATACAAAAGGGAAAAGCTAATTAAAATTCAACTCTAGATCAACAAATCAAAGACAAATCACTTCCTTGACCAAATCAAAGACCATGGGATCGCATATGATAACACACAAATCGTTAAACAAAAAAGGTTATAAACACATTAACTACAATACCGGTTAGTAAGACGAAGGTGAGTCTCTCGTTAGTATTGTTAGTCAGACATTAAATAACTACGCAGTTTAGTATTTATGTCAGGTAACTTCTCGTTATATATATATATATCAGTCTCATTTACGTTTAGGTGCCGAGAAAGATCCTATCATTACTTGTTACCACAATTTCCCTTAACTGATTATTATTCAATGATCAAGGATAGGCAGGGCCACCAATAATCTAACGTCTATTGACTTGTGTCAATTTCAGACTAAACAGTTAAACAGGAATGAGAAGATATTTCTCGGGGTTGACAGATTTTATTTCTAAAATTATCAACAAAACAGTTTAATGTAACACACATTTATATTTAAGAAAACTAAATGATATTACACATTCTAGAGTTATGAATCACAGAATAACATTTCTAATTGATTTCTCAAATGTCATGAATCATGAACTCCAAACTGTTAAACTTATCTGAACTTCGTCGCAGAGAGGCCTCTCTGTCTTCGGGCTCAGATCACAGCACACGGCACATGGTCCGTGTGGTTTGGAACAAAGGCAGTGCGGTTCGGCTTTGTCCAAGAACTTCCACTCAGTCGATGCACCTGGATTTTGGGGTTTCGCGAAATTAGAGTCTTTTCCAAACAGATTTTCCACTGGTTTGAAGGCTCCAAGGTTGTGCACAAAATCTTCTTTGTAAGCAGGGTTCCACCGTAGTTACTTGAAGACAAAGTCTTTGAGGAAAGCAGGGCCCTGTTTGTTCCAAGGGTCAAGTTTCTTAAGACTCAAATAGCTATTTAAATGACTGAACACTTTCATATACATTCGACTTACTCAATTGTCCAGCTGTAAAACTCCACTGATCAGGTGGGCACAGGCGGACATGCACAGTCTGTAAAGTTCTTTCTTTAATAAAGTCCTTGAATAGAATTCTTCGTACGGCTCAATCTCCTTCTCCCAGTTTAACTCTTCTGTTGCCGGCAAAGACTTGGTTGGTTTCTGGTTCCGGTTCGGGCAACAGAGCTACAGCTTGAGCTGTGGCAGCGAGTTACTGGTTCAGGTGAGAGAGAAAGAGAGAGAGAGAGAGAGAGAGAGAGACTGTGCACTGTTCCTTATAGTCTGTCAGATCAATAGGTGATTGGTTCTTGAGTTCTTGAGATTGGATTTCGGTTTCAGCCCCCAGTGTCCTAATGGAGGGGGGCTTGATTTATGACTGATGTCAATCCATGCCATCTTTTGGAAATGCCGGTTGGCCCGGGTTCGTAGCTCTATGTCGGGATTTCGGCTCTCGTCCACTTCAAAGAGTTTTTATCACCTACAGGCCCCTTTCTCCAGACATCTCATAGCAGGATTCAACCTATTTGGCCTCTTCTCGGTGCCATCCTCCCCAAAACTGTCACTTTGATGCAAACCAGTTCCAAGCTGATGAGCAAAGGAAATCTGATAACTTTGGGGGTGGAGAGGTCTTCTTTAGATCAGTGCTTCAGCTCAGAGCCCAAATGCTCTTATCAAAATAAACCCAACATAACGCTACACAGTGAAACTGCAAGGCAATTGATTAAAGGGACAGATGGTGAATTCCTTTTTATCTTTACACTGTTGTTGGATGTCTCCTGTTCCTCTAAGTCTCATTTGGCTTTGGTTTCCCCCCTCTGTGTTGAATAATCGGACTCTAAATAGCCCCGGCGTTTCTCCTGCAGTTCTTCGTTCTTTCCACTGCTAGCGCTGCCTTTGTGAAGGCAGATGGTGCTTGTGAGAAGTCAACAGCGTGTCCACCGAAAAGGGTGTCTGACTCCTGGTATTGGATCCGGATGGGTTGATAACAGACCGAAACGGTTACAATATGATACTGCTTAGATTAACTGTGGATATGTATTGTGATCGTGCTCGGCTCAGGTGTGTGTTCAGTCTGCACACAAAACATTTCGGTCGCGAAACGTCTAATCAAATCGAATAAAACGGCGGGGATAGCATAATTTATCCGTGTGCTATTGTTTTTCAACAATTGTAATGCCCTTTGTAACGTTTAACCACTTCGTTAAATACAGCTCGTTATAGGATATTGTGAACTGAACCTATTTTGCTGTGAATTTATATTTACTGCGAATAGTTTATTGTGTCTGGTCTTGGTCTGTCTGCACTAAATAAATGATTTATATCAAGGGATTATTTAGTTTGTCTGTGTACTTTTTTACCTAACCACTAAAGGCCACTCCTTGCACTTCACACATTTGCCCATTTAATTACTCCCTTACTGACATACTTTAAAATGCAATGTGCGTGTGATAATAGTTTTAGCAGCCTGTTGCCATTCAGGTGAGACAATACCTAGTAAATCCTTTTTTTTTTTTTTCATGTTGGTGCGCCGCGAAGGTTTTTGGTCTCTGTCGCTTTTTACACAGTTCTTACAAGTGGCACATTGGGGATGAGGAGCAGAGCATGCTGACACGCATAGCTGTGGACTTCTGCATGGCATGGGGCCACAGGTCATTCCAAGTATTTCAAGACGCCTGCAAATGTGTGGACACGTTGTGTTGGCCCAACCCTCACAGATTGTGCCAAGTCAAGTAGAGATGCATGTTGTGCTGTTCTAAAGTGACACGTCGTCAACGGCAAAAACATCTCTCAGAGTTCCTGGCTTGACTTGCCTCTGGAAGACAACACTTGCCCAGGCTGGATATTTGCCGAAAGAAGCAAAGAGGACTAGACAACTTGCCTAGACGCAACTGCATATTTTATTGTCACCTGGAAGGCCATCCAGGCTTTTCACCATCATGGCCCTTGGTCAACAAGGCGCCCGAACAGGGACTCAAACCCTGGACCCTCAGATTAAAAGTCTGATGCTCTACCGGCTGAGCTACCCGGGCTTCAGTGAAGTGCTTCACAATGTGTTGGCTTCATGATTGTTCCAGACCGCTTTCTGGCCGGTTTAGAAAACCGGGCTCAGGGTGACAAGGGTCACATGCATATGAGATGTTTGGGCAATGCGAGTTCTCCACAACAAATCCGAATTTCCGGGGTTTTCTCCTTGTCCTCATGCAATTCCAATGGCTTGACATTTGGGAGCTCGTCCAAAACCGATGTCAAACCATAATTACGCCTTCCTTCGAGCTGGAATTGAACCAGCGACCTAAGGATGCCCGCTGCCTGAAACCTACAGTCCTCCGCTCTACCAACTGAGCTATCGAAGGTAAGCTTCTCACCGTCTTCGCCTGGCAGTCTCAGTGGCAGTGCAAAGCCAAGAAGCACCGTGGCTTGGCTCAGTGGTTTTCAACCCGTGTGCCGTGAGGACTACCCAATTGTGTCGTGAGATTTTTATCCCCTGAAAAATATTATGTCATTTTGTTTGGTCAACTTCATAAATCTTGAATCAAATCAAACTTATTCAAATGTGTGAAAATATTACATTTATACATCACCTGTAGAAAGCGTTTCATAACTGAAATGTTGTGTTTGCGGGACTGAACGCACACCTACACTGAGTTGCAGTGCTATCAGTTGTATCGTAAGGTACACTTATAAATTTCAATTTAAGAAGTGAATTTATAGTATCACCTTATCACGAATCCTGGAATCTTGTAGAACTCAATTTCTGTAATAATTGGACACAGACACCAATTCCAAAGATATAAATTGTTAAATTTATTCAAAAACAAAGACTAAATGTAGCACTACACTAATTATACAAAAGGGAAAAGCTAATTAAAATTCAACTCTAGATCAACAAATCAAAGACAAATCACTTCCGTGACCAAATCAAAGACCATGGGATCGCATATGATAACACACAAATCGTTAAACAAAAAAGGTTATAAACACATTAACTACAATACCGGTTAGTAAGACGAAGGTGAGTCTCTCGTTAGTATTGTTAGTCAGACATTAAATAACTACGCAGGTTAGTATTTATGTCAGGTAACTTCTCGTTATATATATATATCAGTCTCATTTACGTTTAGGTGCCGAGAAAGATCCTATCATTACTTGTTACCACAATTTCCCTTAACTGATTATTATTCAATGATCAAGGATAGGCAGGGCCACCAATAATCTAACGTCTATTGACTTGTGTCAATTTCAGACTAAACAGTTAAACAGGAATGAGAAGATATTTCTCGGGGTTGACAGATTTTATTTCTAAAATTATCAACAAAACAGTTTAATGTAACACACATTTATATTTAAGAAAACTAAATGATATTACACATTCTAGAGTTATGAATCACAGAATAACACTTCTAATTGATTTCTCAAATGTCATGAATCATGAACTCCAAACTGTTAAACTTATCTGAACTTCGTCGCAGAGAGGCCTCTCTGTCTTCGGGCTCAGATCACAGCACACGGCACATGGTCCGTGTGGTTTGGAACAAAGGCAGTGCGGTTCGGCTTTGTCCAAGAACTTCCACTCAGTCGATGCACCTGGATTTTGGGGTTTCGCGAAATTAGAGTCTTTTCCAAACAGATTTTCCACTGGTTTGAAGGCTCCAAGGTTGTGCATAAAATCTTCTTTGTAAGCAGGGTTCCACCGTAGTTACTTGAAGACAAAGTCTTTGAGGAAAGCAGGGCCCTGTTTGTTCCAAGGGTCAAGTTTCTTAAGACTCAAATAGCTATTTAAATGACTGAACACTTTCATATACATTCGACTTACTCAATTGTCCAGCTGTAAAACTCCACTGATCAGGTGGGCACAGGCGGACATGCACAGTCTGTAAAGTTCTTTCTTTAATAAAGTCCTTTAATAGAATTCTTCGTACGGCTCAATCTCCTTCTCCCAGTTTAACTCTTCTGTTGCCGGCAAAGACTTGGTTGGTTTCTGGTTCCGGTTCGGGCAACAGAGCTACAGCTTGAGCTGTGGCAGCGAGTTACTGGTTCAGGTGAGAGAGAAAGAGAGAGAGAGAGAGAGAGAGACTGTGCACTGTTCCATATAGTCTGTCAGATCAATAGGTGATTGGTTCTTGAGTTCTTGGGATTGGATTTCGGTTTCAGCCCCCAGTGTCCTAATGGAGGGGGGCTTGATTTATGACTGATGTCAATCCATGACATCTTTTGGAAATGCCGGTTGGCCCGGGTTCGTAGCTCTATGTCGGGATTTCGGCTCTCGTCCACTTCAAAGAGATTTTATCACCTACAGGCCCCTTTCTCCAGACATCTCATTGCAGGATTCAACCTATTTGGCCTCTTCTCAGTGCCATCCTCCCCAAAACTGTCACTTTGATGCAAACCAGTTCCAAGCTGATGAGCAAAGGAAATCTGATAACTTTGGGGGTGGAGAGGTCTTCTTTAGATCAGTGCTTCAGCTCAGAGCCCAAATGCTCTTATCAAAATACACCCAACATAACGCTACACAGTGGAACTGCAAGGCAATTGATTAAAGGGACAGATGGTGAATTCCTTTTTATCTTTACACTGTTGTTGGATGTCTCCTGTTCCTCTAAGTCTCATTTGGCTTTGGTTTCCCCCCTCTGTGTTGAATAATCGGGCTCTAAATAGCCCCGGCGTTTCTCCTGCAGTTCTTCGTTCTTTCCACTGCTAGCGCTGCCTTTGTGAAGGCAGATGGTGCTTGTGAGAAGTCAACAGCGTGTCCACCGAAAAGGGTGTCTGACTCCTGGTTTTGGATCCGGATGGGTTGATAACAGACCGAAACGGTTACAATATGATACTGCTTAGATTAACTGTGGATATGTATTGTGATCGTGCTCGGCTCAGGTGTGCGTTCAGTCTGCACACAAAACATTTCGGTCGCGAAACGTCTAATCAAATCGAATAAAACGGCGGGGATAGCATGTTTGATCCGTGTGCTATTGTTTTTCAACAATTGTAATGCCCTTTGTAACGTTTAACCACTTCGTTAAATACAGCTTGTTATAGGATATTGTGAACTGAACCTATTTTGCTTTGAATTTATATTTACTGCGAATAGTTTATTGTGTCTGGTCTTGGTCTGTCTGCACTAAATAAATGATTTGTATCAAGGGATTATTTAGTTTGTCTGTGTACTTTTTTACCTAACCACTAAAGGCCACTCCTTGCACTTCACACATTTGCCCTTTTAATTACTCCCTTACTGACATACTTTAACATGCAATGTGCGTGTGATAATAGTTTTAGCAGCCTGTTGCCATTCAGGTGAGACAATACCTAGTAAATCCTTTTTTTTTTTTTTCATGTTGGTGCGCCGCGAAGGTTTTTGGTCTCAGCAAAGTGTGCCGTGGCATTACAACGCTTGGGAACCACTGGCTTGGCTTGTTGGGCATCCAGGTATGCACTGAGATTACGATCGGCACGATGATTGTCGTTCTCAGGAGAATTGTGTTTCTTTGCTGATCACGTTCTCTGTCGCTTTTTACACAGTTCTTACAAGTGGCACATTGGGGATGAGGAGCAGAGCATGCTGACACGCATAGCTGTGGACTTCTGCATGGCATGGGGCCACAGGTCATTCCAAGTATTTCAAGACGCCTGCAAATGTGTGGACACGTTGTGTTGGTCCAACCCTCACAGATTGTGCCAAGTCAAGTAGAGATGCATGTTGTGCTGTTCTAAAGTGACACGTCGTCAACGGCAAAAACATCTCTCAGAGTTCCTGGCTTGACTTGCCTCTGGAAGACAACACTTGCCCAGGCTGGATATTTGCCGAAAGAAGCAAAGAGGACCAGAAACCTTGCCTAGACGCAACTGCATATTTTATTGTCACCTGGAAGGCCATCCAGGCTTTTCACCATCATGGCCCTTGGTCAACAAGGCGCCCGAACAGGGACTCGAACCCTGGACCCTCAGATTAAAAGTCTGATGCTCTACCGGCAGAGCTACCCGGGCTTCAGTGAAGTGCTTCACAATGTGTTGGCTTCATGATTGTTCCAGACCGCTTTCTGGCCGGTTTAGAAAACTGGGCTCAGGGTGACAAAGGTCACATGTATATGAGATGTTTGGGCAATGCGAGTTCTCCACAACAAATCCGAATTTCCGGGGTTTTCTCCTTGTCCTCATGCAATTCCAATGGCTTGACATTTGGGAGCTCGTCCAAAACCGATGTCAAACCATAATCACGCCTTCCTTCGAGCCGGAATTGAACCAGCGACCTAAGGATGCCTGCTGCCTGAAACCTACAGTCCTCCGCTCTACCAACTGAGCTATCGAAGGTAAGCTTCTCACTGTCTTCGCCTGGCAGTCTCAGTGGCAGTGCAAAGCCAAGAAGCACCGTGGCTTGGCTCAGTGGTTTTCAACCCGTGTGCCGTGAGGACTACCCAATTGTGTCGTGAGATTTTTATCCCCTGAAAAATATTATGTCATTTTGTTTGGTCAACTTCATAAATCTTGTATCAAATCAAACTTATTCAAATGTGTGAAAATATTACATTTATACATCACCTGTAGAAAGCGTTTCATAACTGAAATGTTGTGTTTGCCGGACTGAACGCACACCTACACTGAGTTGCAGTACTATCAATTGTATCGTAAGGTACACTTATAAATTTCAATTTAAGAAGTGAATTTATAGTATCACCTTATCACGAATCCTGGAATCTTGTAGAACTCAATTTCTGTAATAATTGGACACAGACACCAATTCCAAAGATATAAATTGTTAAATTTATTCAAAAACAAAGACTAAATGTAGCACTACACTAATTATACAAAAGGGAAAAGCTAATTAAAATTCAACTCTAGATCAACAAATCAAAGACAAATCACTTCCTTGACCAAATCAAAGACCATGGGATCGCATATGATAACACACAAATCGTTAAACAAAAAAGGTTATAAACACATTAACTACAATACCGGTTAGTAAGACGAAGGTGAGTCTCTCGTTAGTATTGTTAGTCAGACATTAAATAACTACGCAGTTTAGTATTTATGTCAGGTAACTTCTCGTTATATATATATATATCAGTCTCATTTACGTTTAGGTGCCGAGAAAGATCCTATCATTACTTGTTACCACAATTTCCCTTAACTGATTATTATTCAATGATCAAGGATAGGCAGGGCCACCAATAATCTAACGTCTATTGACTTGTGTCAATTTCAGACTAAACAGTTAAACAGGAATGAGAAGATATTTCTCGGGGTTGACAGATTTTATTTCTAAAATTATCAACAAAACAGTTTAATGTAACACACATTTATATTTAAGAAAACTAAATGATATTACACATTCTAGAGTTATGAATCACAGAATAACATTTCTAATTGATTTCTCAAATGTCATGAATCATGAACTCCAAACTGTTAAACTTATCTGAACTTCGTCGCAGAGAGGCCTCTCTGTCTTCGGGCTCAGATCACAGCACACGGCACATGGTCCGTGTGGTTTGGAACAAAGGCAGTGCGGTTCGGCTTTGTCCAAGAACTTCCACTCAGTCGATGCACCTGGATTTTGGGGTTTCGCGAAATTAGAGTCTTTTCCAAACAGATTTTCCACTGGTTTGAAGGCTCCAAGGTTGTGCACAAAATCTTCTTTGTAAGCAGGGTTCCACCGTAGTTACTTGAAGACAAAGTCTTTGAGGAAAGCAGGGCCCTGTTTGTTCCAAGGGTCAAGTTTCTTAAGACTCAAATAGCTATTTAAATGACTGAACACTTTCATATACATTCGACTTACTCAATTGTCCAGCTGTAAAACTCCACTGATCAGGTGGGCACAGGCGGACATGCACAGTCTGTAAAGTTCTTTCTTTAATAAAGTCCTTTAATAGAATTCTTCGTACGGCTCAATCTCCTTCTCCCAGTTTAACTCTTCTGTTGCCGGCAAAGACTTGGTTGGTTTCTGGTTCCGGTTCGGGCAACAGAGCTACAGCTTGAGCTGTGGCAGCGAGTTACTGGTTCAGGTGAGAGAGAAAGAGAGAGAGAGAGAGAGAGAGAGAGACTGTGCACTGTTCCTTATAGTCTGTCAGATCAATAGGTGATTGGTTCTTGAGTTCTTGAGATTGGATTTCGGTTTCAGCCCCCAGTGTCCTAATGGAGGGGGGCTTGATTTATGACTGATGTCAATCCATGCCATCTTTTGGAAATGCCGGTTGGCCCGGGTTCGTAGCTCTATGTCGGGATTTCGGCTCTCGTCCACTTCAAAGAGTTTTTATCACCTACAGGCCCCTTTCTCCAGACATCTCATAGCAGGATTCAACCTATTTGGCCTCTTCTCGGTGCCATCCTCCCCAAAACTGTCACTTTGATGCAAACCAGTTCCAAGCTGATGAGCAAAGGAAATCTGATAACTTTGGGGGTGGAGAGGTCTTCTTTAGATCAGTGCTTCAGCTCAGAGCCCAAATGCTCTTATCAAAATAAACCCAACATAACGCTACACAGTGAAACTGCAAGGCAATTGATTAAAGGGACAGATGGTGAATTCCTTTTTATCTTTACACTGTTGTTGGATGTCTCCTGTTCCTCTAAGTCTCATTTGGCTTTGGTTTCCCCCCTCTGTGTTGAATAATCGGACTCTAAATAGCCCCGGCGTTTCTCCTGCAGTTCTTCGTTCTTTCCACTGCTAGCGCTGCCTTTGTGAAGGCAGATGGTGCTTGTGAGAAGTCAACAGCGTGTCCACCGAAAAGGGTGTCTGACTCCTGGTATTGGATCCGGATGGGTTGATAACAGACCGAAACGGTTACAATATGATACTGCTTAGATTAACTGTGGATATGTATTGTGATCGTGCTCGGCTCAGGTGTGTGTTCAGTCTGCACACAAAACATTTCGGTCGCGAAACGTCTAATCAAATCGAATAAAACGGCGGGGATAGCATAATTTATCCGTGTGCTATTGTTTTTCAACAATTGTAATGCCCTTTGTAACGTTTAACCACTTCGTTAAATACAGCTCGTTATAGGATATTGTGAACTGAACCTATTTTGCTGTGAATTTATATTTACTGCGAATAGTTTATTGTGTCTGGTCTTGGTCTGTCTGCACTAAATAAATGATTTATATCAAGGGATTATTTAGTTTGTCTGTGTACTTTTTTACCTAACCACTAAAGGCCACTCCTTGCACTTCACACATTTGCCCATTTAATTACTCCCTTACTGACATACTTTAAAATGCAATGTGCGTGTGATAATAGTTTTAGCAGCCTGTTGCCATTCAGGTGAGACAATACCTAGTAAATCCTTTTTTTTTTTTTTCATGTTGGTGCGCCGCGAAGGTTTTTGGTCTCTGTCGCTTTTTACACAGTTCTTACAAGTGGCACATTGGGGATGAGGAGCAGAGCATGCTGACACGCATAGCTGTGGACTTCTGCATGGCATGGGGCCACAGGTCATTCCAAGTATTTCAAGACGCCTGCAAATGTGTGGACACGTTGTGTTGGCCCAACCCTCACAGATTGTGCCAAGTCAAGTAGAGATGCATGTTGTGCTGTTCTAAAGTGACACGTCGTCAACGGCAAAAACATCTCTCAGAGTTCCTGGCTTGACTTGCCTCTGGAAGACAACACTTGCCCAGGCTGGATATTTGCCAAAAGAAGCAAAGAGGACTAGACAACTTGCCTAGACGCAACTGCATATTTTATTGTCACCTGGAAGGCCATCCAGGCTTTTCACCATCATGGCCCTTGGTCAACAAGGCGCCCGAACAGGGACTCAAACCCTGGACCCTCAGATTAAAAGTCTGATGCTCTACCGGCTGAGCTACCCGGGCTTCAGTGAAGTGCTTCACAATGTGTTGGCTTCATGATTGTTCCAGACCGCTTTCTGGCCGGTTTAGAAAACCGGGCTCAGGGTGACAAGGGTCACATGCATATGAGATGTTTGGGCAATGCGAGTTCTCCACAACAAATCCGAATTTCCGGGGTTTTCTCCTTGTCCTCATGCAATTCCAATGGCTTGACATTTGGGAGCTCGTCCAAAACCGATGTCAAACCATAATTACGCCTTCCTTCGAGCTGGAATTGAACCAGCGACCTAAGGATGCCCGCTGCCTGAAACCTACAGTCCTCCGCTCTACCAACTGAGCTATCGAAGGTAAGCTTCTCACCGTCTTCGCCTGGCAGTCTCAGTGGCAGTGCAAAGCCAAGAAGCACCGTGGCTTGGCTCAGTGGTTTTCAACCCGTGTGCCGTGAGGACTACCCAATTGTGTCGTGAGATTTTTATCCCCTGAAAAATATTATGTCATTTTGTTTGGTCAACTTCATAAATCTTGAATCAAATCAAACTTATTCAAATGTGTGAAAATATTACATTTATACATCACCTGTAGAAAGCGTTTCATAACTGAAATGTTGTGTTTGCGGGACTGAACGCACACCTACACTGAGTTGCAGTGCTATCAGTTGTATCGTAAGGTACACTTATAAATTTCAATTTAAGAAGTGAATTTATAGTATCACCTTATCACGAATCCTGGAATCTTGTAGAACTCAATTTCTGTAATAATTGGACACAGACACCAATTCCAAAGATATAAATTGTTAAATTTATTCAAAAACAAAGACTAAATGTAGCACTACACTAATTATACAAAAGGGAAAAGCTAATTAAAATTCAACTCTAGATCAACAAATCAAAGACAAATCACTTCCGTGACCAAATCAAAGACCATGGGATCGCATATGATAACACACAAATCGTTAAACAAAAAAGGTTATAAACACATTAACTACAATACCGGTTAGTAAGACGAAGGTGAGTCTCTCGTTAGTATTGTTAGTCAGACATTAAATAACTACGCAGGTTAGTATTTATGTCAGGTAACTTCTCGTTATATATATATATCAGTCTCATTTACGTTTAGGTGCCGAGAAAGATCCTATCATTACTTGTTACCACAATTTCCCTTAACTGATTATTATTCAATGATCAAGGATAGGCAGGGCCACCAATAATCTAACGTCTATTGACTTGTGTCAATTTCAGACTAAACAGTTAAACAGGAATGAGAAGATATTTCTCGGGGTTGACAGATTTTATTTCTAAAATTATCAACAAAACAGTTTAATGTAACACACATTTATATTTAAGAAAACTAAATGATATTACACATTCTAGAGTTATGAATCACAGAATAACACTTCTAATTGATTTCTCAAATGTCATGAATCATGAACTCCAAACTGTTAAACTTATCTGAACTTCGTCGCAGAGAGGCCTCTCTGTCTTCGGGCTCAGATCACAGCACACGGCACATGGTCCGTGTGGTTTGGAACAAAGGCAGTGCGGTTCGGCTTTGTCCAAGAACTTCCACTCAGTCGATGCACCTGGATTTTGGGGTTTCGCGAAATTAGAGTCTTTTCCAAACAGATTTTCCACTGGTTTGAAGGCTCCAAGGTTGTGCATAAAATCTTCTTTGTAAGCAGGGTTCCACCGTAGTTACTTGAAGACAAAGTCTTTGAGGAAAGCAGGGCCCTGTTTGTTCCAAGGGTCAAGTTTCTTAAGACTCAAATAGCTATTTAAATGACTGAACACTTTCATATACATTCGACTTACTCAATTGTCCAGCTGTAAAACTCCACTGATCAGGTGGGCACAGGCGGACATGCACAGTCTGTAAAGTTCTTTCTTTAATAAAGTCCTTTAATAGAATTCTTCGTACGGCTCAATCTCCTTCTCCCAGTTTAACTCTTCTGTTGCCGGCAAAGACTTGGTTGGTTTCTGGTTCCGGTTCGGGCAACAGAGCTACAGCTTGAGCTGTGGCAGCGAGTTACTGGTTCAGGTGAGAGAGAAAGAGAGAGAGAGAGAGAGAGAGACTGTGCACTGTTCCATATAGTCTGTCAGATCAATAGGTGATTGGTTCTTGAGTTCTTGGGATTGGATTTCGGTTTCAGCCCCCAGTGTCCTAATGGAGGGGGGCTTGATTTATGACTGATGTCAATCCATGCCATCTTTTGGAAATGCCGGTTGGCCCGGGTTCGTAGCTCTATGTCGGGATTTCGGCTCTCGTCCACTTCAAAGAGATTTTATCACCTACAGGCCCCTTTCTCCAGACATCTCATTGCAGGATTCAACCTATTTGGCCTCTTCTCAGTGCCATCCTCCCCAAAACTGTCACTTTGATGCAAACCAGTTCCAAGCTGATGAGCAAAGGAAATCTGATAACTTTGGGGGTGGAGAGGTCTTCTTTAGATCAGTGCTTCAGCTCAGAGCCCAAATGCTCTTATCAAAATACACCCAACATAACGCTACACAGTGGAACTGCAAGGCAATTGATTAAAGGGACAGATGGTGAATTCCTTTTTATCTTTACACTGTTGTTGGATGTCTCCTGTTCCTCTAAGTCTCATTTGGCTTTGGTTTCCCCCCTCTGTGTTGAATAATCGGGCTCTAAATAGCCCCGGCGTTTCTCCTGCAGTTCTTCGTTCTTTCCACTGCTAGCGCTGCCTTTGTGAAGGCAGATGGTGCTTGTGAGAAGTCAACAGCGTGTCCACCGAAAAGGGTGTCTGACTCCTGGTTTTGGATCCGGATGGGTTGATAACAGACCGAAACGGTTACAATATGATACTGCTTAGATTAACTGTGGATATGTATTGTGATCGTGCTCGGCTCAGGTGTGCGTTCAGTCTGCACACAAAACATTTCGGTCGCGAAACGTCTAATCAAATCGAATAAAACGGCGGGGATAGCATGTTTGATCCGTGTGCTATTGTTTTTCAACAATTGTAATGCCCTTTGTAACGTTTAACCACTTCGTTAAATACAGCTTGTTATAGGATATTGTGAACTGAACCTATTTTGCTTTGAATTTATATTTACTGCGAATAGTTTATTGTGTCTGGTCTTGGTCTGTCTGCACTAAATAAATGATTTGTATCAAGGGATTATTTAGTTTGTCTGTGTACTTTTTTACCTAACCACTAAAGGCCACTCCTTGCACTTCACACATTTGCCCTTTTAATTACTCCCTTACTGACATACTTTAACATGCAATGTGCGTGTGATAATAGTTTTAGCAGCCTGTTGCCATTCAGGTGAGACAATACCTAGTAAATCCTTTTTTTTTTTTTTCATGTTGGTGCGCCGCGAAGGTTTTTGGTCTCAGCAAAGTGTGCCGTGGCATTACAACGCTTGGGAACCACTGGCTTGGCTTGTTGGGCATCCAGGTATGCACTGAGATTACGATCGGCACGATGATTGTCGTTCTCAGGAGAATTGTGTTTCTTTGCTGATCACGTTCTCTGTCGCTTTTTACACAGTTCTTACAAGTGGCACATTGGGGATGAGGAGCAGAGCATGCTGACACGCATAGCTGTGGACTTCTGCATGGCATGGGGCCACAGGTCATTCCAAGTATTTCAAGACGCCTGCAAATGTGTGGACACGTTGTGTTGGTCCAACCCTCACAGATTGTGCCAAGTCAAGTAGAGATGCATGTTGTGCTGTTCTAAAGTGACACGTCGTCAACGGCAAAAACATCTCTCAGAGTTCCTGGCTTGACTTGCCTCTGGAAGACAACACTTGCCCAGGCTGGATATTTGCCGAAAGAAGCAAAGAGGACCAGAAACCTTGCCTAGACGCAACTGCATATTTTATTGTCAACTGGAAGGCCATCCAGGCTTTTCACCATCATGGCCCTTGGTCAACAAGGCGCCCGAACAGGGAGTCGAACACTGGACCCTCAGATTAAAAGTCTGATGCTCTACCGGCTGAGCTACCCGGGCTTCAGTGAAGTGCTTCACAATGTGTTGGCTTCATGATTGTTCCAGACCGCTTTCTGGCCAGTTTAGAAAACTGGGCTCAGGGTGACAAGGGTCACATGCATATGAGATGTTTGGGCAATGCGAGTTCTCCACAACAAATCCGAATTTCCGGGGTTTTCTCCTTGTCCTCATGCAAATCCAATGGCTTGACATTTGGGAGCTCGTCCAAAACCGTTGTCAAACCATAATCACGCCTTCCTTCGAGCCGGAATTGAACCAGCGACCTAAGGATGCCCGCTGCCTGAAACCTACAGTCCTCCGCTCTACCAACTGAGCTATCGAAGGTAAACTTCTCACGGTCTTCGCCTGGCAGTCTCAGTGGCAGTGCAAAGCCAAGAAGCACCGTGGCTTGGCTCAGTGGTTTTCAACCCGTGTGCCGTGAGGACTACCCAATTGTGTCGTGAGATTTTTATCCCCTGAAAAATATTATGTCATTTTGTTTGGTCAACTTCATAAATCTTGTATCAAATCAAACTTATTCAAATGTGTGAAAATATTACATTTATACATCACCTGTAGAAAGCGTTTCATAACTGAAATGTTGTGTTTGCCGGACTGAACGCACACCTACACTGAGTTGCAGTGCTATCAGTTGTATCGTAAGGTACACTTATAAATTTCAATTTAAGAAGTGAATTTATAGTATCACCTTATCACGAATCCTGGAATCTTGTAGAACTCAATTTCTGTAATAATTGGACACAGACACCAATTCCAAAGATATAAATTGTTAAATTTATTCAAAAACAAAGACTAAATGTAGCACTACACTAATTATACAAAAGGGAAAAGCTAATTAAAATTCAACTCTAGATCAACAAATCAAAGACAAATCACTTCCGTGACCAAATCAAAGACCATGGGATCGCATATGATAACACACAAATCGTTAAACAAAAAAGGTTATAAACACATTAACTACAATACCGGTTAGTAAGACGAAGGTGAGTCTCTCGTTAGTATTGTTAGTCAGACATTAAATAACTACGCAGTTTAGTATTTATGTCAGGTAACTTCTCGTTATATATATATATCAGTCTCATTTACGTTTAGGTGCCGAGAAAGATCCTATCATTACTTGTTACCACAATTTCCCTTAACTGATTATTATTCAATGATCAAGGATAGGCAGGGCCACCAATAATCTAACGTCTATTGACTTGTGTCAATTTCAGACTAAACAGTTAAACAGGAATGAGAAGATATTTCTCGGGGTTGACAGATTTTATTTCTAAAATTATCAACAAAACAGTTTAATGTAACACACATTTATATTTAAGAAAACTAAATGATATTACACATTCTAGAGTTATGAATCACAGAATAACATTTCTAATTGATTTCTCAAATGTCATGAATCATGAACTCCAAACTGTTAAACTTATCTGAACTTCGTCGCAGAGAGGCCTCTCTGTCTTCGGGCTCAGATCACAGCACACGGCACATGGTCCGTGTGGTTTGGAACAAAGGCAGTGCGGTTCGGCTTTGTCCAAGAACTTCCACTCAGTCGATGCACCTGGATTTTGGGGTTTCGCGAAATTAGAGTCTTTTCCAAACAGATTTTCCACTGGTTTGAAGGCTCCAAGGTTGTGCACAAAATCTTCTTTGTAAGCAGGGTTCCACCGTAGTTACTTGAAGACAAAGTCTTTGAGGATTGCAGGGCCCTGTTTGTTCCAAGGGTCAAGTTTCTTAAGACTCAAATAGCTATTTAAATGACTGAACACTTTCATATACATTCGACTTACTCAATTGTCCAGCTGTAAAACTCCACTGATCAGGTGGGCACAGGCGTACGTGCACAGTCTGTAAAGTTCTTTCTTTAATAAAGTCCTTTAATAGAATTCTTCGTACGGCTCAATCTCCTTCTCCCAGTTTAACTCTTCTGTTGCCGGCAAAGACTTGGTTGGTTTCTGGTTCCGGTTCGGGCAACAGAGCTACAGCTTGAGCTGTGGCAGCGAGTTACTGGTTCAGGTGAGAGAGAAAGAGAGAGAGAGAGAGAGAGAGACTGTGCACTGTTCCTTATAGTCTGTCAGATCAATAGGTGATTGGTTCTTGAGTTCTTGAGATTGGATTTCGGTTTCAGCCCCCAGTGTCCTAATGGAGGGGGGCTTGATTTATGACTGATGTCAATCCATGCCATCTTTTGGAAATGCCGGTTGGCCCGGGTTCGTAGCTCTATGTCGGGATTTCGGCTCTCGTCCACTTCAAAGAGATTTTATCACCTACAGGCCCCTTTCTCCAGACATCTCATTGCAGGATTCAACCTATTTGGCCTCTTCTCGGTGCCATCCTCCCCAAAACTGTCACTTTGATGCAAACCAGTTCCAAGCTGATGAGCAAAGGAAATCTGATAACTTTGGGGGTGGAGAGGTCTTCTTTAGATCAGTGCTTCAGCTCAGAGCCCAAATGCTCTTATCAAAATACACCCAACATAACGCTACACAGTGGAACTGCAAGGCAATTGATTAAAGGGACAGATGGTGAATTCCTTTTTATCTTTACACTGTTGTTGGATGTCTCCTGTTCCTCTAAGTCTCATTTGGCTTTGGTTTCCCCCCTCTGTGTTGAATAATCGGGCTCTAAATAGCCCCGGCGTTTCTCCTGCAGTTCTTCGTTCTTTCCACTGCTAGCGCTGCCTTTGTGAAGGCAGATGGTGCTTGTGAGAAGTCAACAGCGTGTCCACCGAAAAGGGTGTCTGACTCCTGGTTTTGGATCCGGATGGGTTGATAACAGACCGAAACGGTTACAATATGATACTGCTTAGATTAACTGTGGATATGTATTGTGATCGTGCTCGGCTCAGGTGTGCGTTCAGTCTGCACACAAAACATTTCGGTCGCGAAACGTCTAATCAAATCGAATAAAACGGCGGGGATAGCATGTTTGATCCGTGTGCTATTGTTTTTCAACAATTGTAATGCCCTTTGTAACGTTTAACCACTTCGTTAAATACAGCTTGTTATAGGATATTGTGAACTGAACCTATTTTGCTTTGAATTTATATTTACTGCGAATAGTTTATTGTGTCTGGTCTTGGTCTGTCTGCACTAAATAAATGATTTGTATCAAGGGATTATTTAGTTTGTCTGTGTACTTTTTTACCTAACCACTAAAGGCCACTCCTTGCACTTCACACATTTGCCCTTTTAATTACTCCCTTACTGACATACTTTAACATGCAATGTGCGTGTGATAATAGTTTTAGCAGCCTGTTGCCATTCAGGTGAGACAATACCTAGTAAATCCTTTTTTTTTTTTTTCATGTTGGTGCGCCGCGAAGGTTTTTGGTCTCAGCAAAGTGTGCCGTGGCATTACAACGCTTGGGAACCACTGGCTTGGCTTGTTGGGCATCCAGGTATGCACTGAGATTACGATCGGCACGATGATTGTCGTTCTCAGGAGAATTGTGTTTCTTTGCTGATCACGTTCTCTGTCGCTTTTTACACAGTTCTTACAAGTGGCACATTGGGGATGAGGAGCAGAGCATGCTGACACGCATAGCTGTGGACTTCTGCATGGCATGGGGCCACAGGTCATTCCAAGTATTTCAAGACGCCTGCAAATGTGTGGACACGTTGTGTTGGTCCAACCCTCACAGATTGTGCCAAGTCAAGTAGAGATGCATGTTGTGCTGTTCTAAAGTGACACGTCGTCAACGGCAAAAACATCTCTCAGAGTTCCTGGCTTGACTTGCCTCTGGAAGACAACACTTGCCCAGGCTGGATATTTGCCGAAAGAAGCAAAGAGGACCAGAAACCTTGCCTAGACGCAACTGCATATTTTATTGTCAACTGGAAGGCCATCCAGGCTTTTCACCATCATGGCCCTTGGTCAACAAGGCGCCCGAACAGGGAGTCGAACACTGGACCCTCAGATTAAAAGTCTGATGCTCTACCGGCTGAGCTACCCGGGCTTCAGTGAAGTGCTTCACAATGTGTTGGCTTCATGATTGTTCCAGACCGCTTTCTGGCCAGTTTAGAAAACTGGGCTCAGGGTGACAAGGGTCACATGCATATGAGATGTTTGGGCAATGCGAGTTCTCCACAACAAATCCGAATTTCCGGGGTTTTCTCCTTGTCCTCATGCAAATCCAATGGCTTGACATTTGGGAGCTCGTCCAAAACCGTTGTCAAACCATAATCACGCCTTCCTTCGAGCCGGAATTGAACCAGCGACCTAAGGATGCCCGCTGCCTGAAACCTACAGTCCTCCGCTCTACCAACTGAGCTATCGAAGGTAAACTTCTCACGGTCTTCGCCTGGCAGTCTCAGTGGCAGTGCAAAGCCAAGAAGCACCGTGGCTTGGCTCAGTGGTTTTCAACCCGTGTGCCGTGAGGACTACCCAATTGTGTCGTGAGATTTTTATCCCCTGAAAAATATTATGTCATTTTGTTTGGTCAACTTCATAAATCTTGTATCAAATCAAACTTATTCAAATGTGTGAAAATATTACATTTATACATCACCTGTAGAAAGCGTTTCATAACTGAAATGTTGTGTTTGCCGGACTGAACGCACACCTACACTGAGTTGCAGTGCTATCAGTTGTATCGTAAGGTACACTTATAAATTTCAATTTAAGAAGTGAATTTATAGTATCACCTTATCACGAATCCTGGAATCTTGTAGAACTCAATTTCTGTAATAATTGGACACAGACACCAATTCCAAAGATATAAATTGTTAAATTTATTCAAAAACAAAGACTAAATGTAGCACTACACTAATTATACAAAAGGGAAAAGCTAATTAAAATTCAACTCTAGATCAACAAATCAAAGACAAATCACTTCCGTGACCAAATCAAAGACCATGGGATCGCATATGATAACACACAAATCGTTAAACAAAAAAGGTTATAAACACATTAACTACAATACCGGTTAGTAAGACGAAGGTGAGTCTCTCGTTAGTATTGTTAGTCAGACATTAAATAACTACGCAGTTTAGTATTTATGTCAGGTAACTTCTCGTTATATATATATATCAGTCTCATTTACGTTTAGGTGCCGAGAAAGATCCTATCATTACTTGTTACCACAATTTCCCTTAACTGATTATTATTCAATGATCAAGGATAGGCAGGGCCACCAATAATCTAACGTCTATTGACTTGTGTCAATTTCAGACTAAACAGTTAAACAGGAATGAGAAGATATTTCTCGGGGTTGACAGATTTTATTTCTAAAATTATCAACAAAACAGTTTAATGTAACACACATTTATATTTAAGAAAACTAAATGATATTACACATTCTAGAGTTATGAATCACAGAATAACATTTCTAATTGATTTCTCAAATGTCATGAATCATGAACTCCAAACTGTTAAACTTATCTGAACTTCGTCGCAGAGAGGCCTCTCTGTCTTCGGGCTCAGATCACAGCACACGGCACATGGTCCGTGTGGTTTGGAACAAAGGCAGTGCGGTTCGGCTTTGTCCAAGAACTTCCACTCAGTCGATGCACCTGGATTTTGGGGTTTCGCGAAATTAGAGTCTTTTCCAAACAGATTTTCCACTGGTTTGAAGGCTCCAAGGTTGTGCACAAAATCTTCTTTGTAAGCAGGGTTCCACCGTAGTTACTTGAAGACAAAGTCTTTGAGGATAGCAGGGCCCTGTTTGTTCCAAGGGTCAAGTTTCTTAAGACTCAAATAGCTATTTAAATGACTGAACACTTTCATATACATTCGACTTACTCAATTGTCCAGCTGTAAAACTCCACTGATCAGGTGGGCACAGGCGTACGTGCACAGTCTGTAAAGTTCTTTCTTTAATAAAGTCCTTTAATAGAATTCTTCGTACGGCTCAATCTCCTTCTCCCAGTTTAACTCTTCTGTTGCCGGCAAAGACTTGGTTGGTTTCTGGTTCCGGTTCGGGCAACAGAGCTACAGCTTGAGCTGTGGCAGCGAGTTACTGGTTCAGGTGAGAGAGAAAGAGAGAGAGAGAGAGAGAGAGACTGTGCACTGTTCCTTATAGTCTGTCAGATCAATAGGTGATTGGTTCTTGAGTTCTTGAGATTGGATTTCGGTTTCAGCCCCCAGTGTCCTAATGGAGGGGGGCTTGATTTATGACTGATGTCAATCCATGCCATCTTTTGGAAATGCCGGTTGGCCCGGGTTCGTAGCTCTATGTCGGGATTTCGGCTCTCGTCCACTTCAAAGAGATTTTATCACCTACAGGCCCCTTTCTCCAGACATCTCATTGCAGGATTCAACGTATTTGGCCTCTTCTCGGTGCCATCCTCCCCAAAACTGTCACTTTGATGCAAACCAGTTCCAAGCTGATGAGCAAAGGAAATCTGATAACTTTGGGGGTGGAGAGGTCTTCTTTAGATCAGTGCTTCAGCTCAGAGCCCAAATGCTCTTATCAAAATACACCCAACATAACGCTACACAGTGGAACTGCAAGGCAATTGATTAAAGGGACAGATGGTGAATTCCTTTTTATCTTTACACTGTTGTTGGATGTCTCCTGTTCCTCTAAGTCTCATTTGGCTTTGGTTTCCCCCCTCTGTGTTGAATAATCGGGCTCTAAATAGCCCCGGCGTTTCTCCTGCAGTTCTTCGTTCTTTCCACTGCTAGCGCTGCCTTTGTGAAGGCAGATGGTGCTTGTGAGAAGTCAACAGCGTGTCCACCGAAAAGGGTGTCTGACTCCTGGTTTTGGATCCGGATGGGTTGATAACAGACCGAAACGGTTACAATATGATACTGCTTAGATTAACTGTGGATATGTATTGTGATCGTGCTCGGCTCAGGTGTGCGTTCAGTCTGCACACAAAACATTTCGGTCGCGAAACGTCTAATCAAATCGAATAAAACGGCGGGGATAGCATGTTTGATCCGTGTTCTATTGTTTTTCAACAATTGTAATGCCCTTTGTAACGTTTAACCACTTCGTTAAATACAGCTTGTTATAGGATATTGTGAACTGAACCTATTTTGCTGTGAATTTATATTTACTGCGAATAGTTTATTGTGTCTGGTCTTGGTCTGTCTGCACTAAATAAATCATTTGTATCAAGGGATTATTTAGTTTGTCTGTGTACTTTTTTACCTAACCACTAAAGGCCACTCCTTGCACTTCACACATTTGCCCTTTTAATTACTCCCTTACTGACATACTTTAACATGCAATGTGCGTGTGATAATAGTTTTAGCAGCCTGTTGCCATTCAGGTGAGACAATACCTAGTAAATCCTTTTTTTTTTTTTCATGTTGGTGCGCCGCGAAGGTTTTTGGTCTCAGCAAAGTGTGCCGTGGCATTACAACGCTTGGGAACCACTGGCTTGGCTTGTTGGGCATCCAGGTATGCACTGAGATTACGATCGGCACGATGATTGTCGTTCTCAGGAGAATTGTGTTTCTTTGCTGATCACGTTCTCTGTCGCTTTTTACACAGTTCTTACAAGTGGCACATTGGGGATGAGGAGCAGAGCATGCTGACACGCATAGCTGTGGACTTCTGCATGGCATGGGGCCACAGGTCATTCCAAGTATTTCAAGACGCCTGCAAATGTGTGGACACGTTGTGTTGGCCCAACCCTCACAGATTGTGCCAAGTCAAGTAGAGATGCATGTTGTGCTGTTCTAAAGTGACACGTCGTCAACGGCAAAAACATCTCTCAGAGTTCCTGGCTTGACTTGCCTCTGGAAGACAACACTTGCCCAGGCTGGATATTTGCCGAAAGAAGCAAAGAGGACTAGACAACTTGCCTAGACGCAACTGCATATTTTATTGTCACCTGGAAGGCCATCCAGGCTTTTCACCATCATGGCCCTTGGTCAACAAGGCGCCCGAACAGGGACTCGAACCCTGGACCCTCAGATTAAAAGTCTGACGCTCTACCGGCTGAGCTACCCGTGCTTCAGTGAAGGGCTTTACAATGTGTTGGCTTCATGATTGTTCCAGACCGCTTTCTGGCCGGTTTAGAAAAGGTTGACAAGGGTCACATGCATATGAGATGTTTGGGCAATGCGAGTTCTCCACAACAAATCCGAATTTCCGGGGTTTTCTCCTTGTCCTCATGCAATTCCAATGGCTTGACATTTGGGAGCTCGTCCAAAACCGTTGTCAAACCATAATCACGCCTTCCTTCGAGCCGGAATTGAACCAGCGACCTAAGGATGCCCGCTGCCTGAAACCTACAGTCCTCCGCTCTACCAACTGAGCTATCGAAGGTAAGCTTCTCACCGTCTTCGCCTGGCAGTCTCAGTGGCAGTGCAAAGCCAAGAAGCACCGTGGCTTGGCTCAGTGGTTTTCAACCCGTGTGCCGTGAGGACTACCCAATTGTGTCGTGAGATTTTTATTCCCTGAAAAATATTATGTCAAATTTCAATTTAAGAAGTGAATTTATAGTATCACCTTATCACGAATCCTGGAATCTTGTAGAACTCAATTTCTGTAATAATTGGACACAGACACCAATTCCAAAGATATAAATTGTTAAATTTATTCAAAAACAAAGACTAAATGTAGCACTACACTAATTATTCAAAAGGGAAAAGCTAATTAAAATTCAACTCTAGATCAACAAATCAAAGACAAATCACTTCCGTGACCAAATCAAAGACCATGGGATCGCATATGATAACACACAAATCGTTAAACAAAAAAGGTTATAAACACATTAACTACAATACCGGTTAGTAAGACGAAGGTGAGTCTCTCGTTAGTATTGTTAGTCAGACATTAAATAACTACGCAGGTTAGTATTTATGTCAGGTAACTTCTCGTTATATATATATATATCAGTCTCATTTACGTTTAGGTGCCGAGAAAGATCCTATCATTACTTGTTACCACAATTTCCCTTAACTGATTATTATTCAATGATCAAGGATAGGCAGGGCCACCAATAATCTAACGTCTATTGACTTGTGTCAATTTCAGACTAAACAGTTAAACAGGAATGAGAAGATATTTCTCGGGGTTGACAGATTTTATTTCTAAAATTATCAACAAAACAGTTTAATGTAACACACATTTATATTTAAGAAAACTAAATGATATTACACATTCTAGAGTTATGAATCACAGAATAACATTTCTAATTGATTTCTCAAATGTCATGAATCATGAACTCCAAACTGTTAAACTTATCTGAACTTCGTCGCAGAGAGGCCTCTCTGTCTTCGGGCTCAGATCACAGCACACGGCACATGGTCCGTGTGGTTTGGAACAAAGGCAGTGCGGTTCGGCTTTGTCCAAGAACTTCCACTCAGTCGATGCACCTGGATTTTGGGGTTTCGCGAAATTAGAGTCTTTTCCAAACAGATTTTCCACTGGTTTGAAGGCTCCAAGGTTGTGCACAAAATCTTCTTTGTAAGCAGGGTTCCACCGTAGTTACTTGAAGACAAAGTCTTTGAGGAAAGCAGGGCCCTGTTTGTTCCAAGGGTCAAGTTTCTTAAGACTCAAATAGCTATTTAAATGACTAAACACTTTCATATACATTCGACTTACTCAATTGTCCAGCTGTAAAACTCCACTGATCAGGTGGGCACAGGCGGACATGCACAGTCTGTGAAGTTCTTTCTTTAATAAAGTCCTTTAATAGAATTCTTCGTACGGCTCAATCTCCTTCTCCCAGTTTAACTCTTCTGTTGCCGGCAAAGACTTGGTTGGTTTCTGGTTCCGGTTCGGGCAACAGAGCTACAGCTTGAGCTGTGGCAGCGAGTTACTGGTTCAGGTGAGAGAGAAAGAGAGAGAGAGAGAGAGACTGTGCACTGTTCCTTATAGTCTGTCAGATCAATAGGTGATTGGTTCTTCAGTTCTTGAGATTGGATTTCGGTTTCAGCCCCCAGTGTCCTAATGGAGGGGGGCTTGATTTATGACTGATGTCAATCCATGCCATCTTTTGGAAATGCCGGTTGGCCCGGGTTCGTAGCTCTATGTCGGGATTTCGGCTCTCGTCCACTTCAAAGAGATTTTATCACCTACAGGCCCCTTTCTCCAGACATCTCATTGCAGGATTCAACTCGGATACAGAACGGACAACACACCGGATACCAGGACTTGGAAGACTTTCAACGGAATTACAAGGGTAGGAATTGGACTTATTTACTCTTGCTTTTAAACCCAAAACCGGAAAAAAGTCATCCTACCTATGTACGATATATTGATGCATTTTGTATGACTTTTCTTTTATCTGTATTACTCCTGTATATTTTTGTTTTAAAAGACTGTTTTATGCTCTGTTTTTAGGATATTTTAAGCACATCATACTGAGGTTTCTTAAAGAACAACAATAGCAGAGCCTTTGTTTTTACTAGCTGGAGCAATTTGTTAATGCTAACTACAACATTATTTTTTCCTTTTTTTAAAAACCATTAATAAATAAATTGTCATACTATATAGTATTGTATCCTATCTACAAACACTATGGACAGAACACAAATGGTTAAACATTTCTACAAAATTATACAGATTAGTCATCACCTAACAATAACAAATAGTGCTATTTATCAAGACAAATTACCAATAGCCTTCCAAAGACAAACTAAAATACTAGGACAGTACATCAAACCTGCTATCCCTACATTTGATACTTTAGAACTACTGACAGCTAACGCAATTAATTGGATGCACACAAATTTACAGATATTGCAAGTACATTATGAAAATGCATTAAACACATTACTAGAAGACATTCTACAATACAAAGGAACGAACTGGAAAGATAAACTGCACCAAGCTATGACATGGGCAAAACGAAATTATGGAAATAGATTAAAGCCAGAAATTCTACATAAAACCAAGCACCGAATTGAAATCCTCCTAACTAATCAAACACAAATCGCATCAACAAACGGATTAATAGACACACAGAATGTTAATTCACAACTATGTAATCAGTTTGCTTCTTTAGCCACACTAGAACCCAACCTATCTACACAGAGACCCAAAACTGCTAGATTCTACAGTAATGTGGTAGTTTCGGATTCACAAGGCATTCACTCGTCCCCTATAGAAGAAACTCCTATCCCTACAAGACTATCATATTCTAGTCCCTTGCTCCCACACAATATACCCAAACCAAGACCAACCATAATATCAACCCCAATAGAAGAAAACCCCAGCCTCCCTAGACTACCATATACTAACCCCTTACCTCCCCGAACCATAGCCAAACCTAGACAAACCACAATACCAGCCCAGATACACCACTCTACAACAAATATGATTCCACTGGACAGCCCCATAATAGACACAAGTAATATTGACGCAGATCAGGATAATACTGATGGAACAGATTCACAATTCGAAAACAATGATAGCCTCAATACAACACCACCTCATGAAAATACACGATATACGGTTCATAGACACCCAAACACAGAGAGAAAACTAACAGATTGGCATTTAACTACAACAAAACCGATAGTAATCATAGGGGATTCCAATTTGGATACCATAGGGCAACATAATAATTCACATATACAAATCGATAGCTACCCAGGAGCCAAATTTATACATGCTTCCAGTATTCTAGAACGCACAGCCCTCAATAAGGAAGTACAACATCTAATCCTTTCATTTGGAATCAATAACAGGGACCAAAAAGTAAAAGAAACCGCAATTAAGCAATTACAGAAAATGGTTCGAACAGCAGAAATAAAATTTCCTCGGGCACAGATACATATCCCTATGATCAACTTTTCAACTCATCTGGAGGAACATACACAAAACAACATTAGAGAAATAAACTCATACATAATGAACAATTACAATAATATCACGTCAATAGACCCAACAACATATAGAACTCTCTCCGATGACATCCACTGGACTACCCAAACAGCACAAACAATCCTATACCACTGGATAAGGCATTTAAACTTATAAATCCTGTGAGCACAAACATTTCAGTGAACAGGAACACTACAGAATTAATACAACAGGACACACCTAACATATTGAACTTATCCAGAATATTCAGATTAAATATGGAACAGAGGAATCTCTTAAACAAAGGGCTTTCCTTTGTCCCGACCCCCGACCTTATTTTTTCTACACAGCTTAAAGCAGACATACAAACATATCATCGTAGATTAAAATTAGCAGATTTCTTTAAGGATACACAACATTCACCTAGACCTTTTATTCCCAAATCAACTTGGGAACCAAAAAATAATCAAATGCATCCACATATAAGACAACTAATAACAACAGACCAAAATTACAGCTACAATATACAATACAATCAAGATAACCGCTTGGATAACCTAACACAGGGGGAAAGGAGAGCTTTACAACAATTACAAAAAAATAAGAACATTATTATAAAACCAGCGGATAAAGGGGGCAGAATAGTAATTATGGACAAAACACAATATCTAACAGAAGCATATAGACAACTAGACAATACAGAACATTATCAACAATTAACAGAACCCATTTACTTACAAAATCAAATATACATACGGGACATATTACAGACCCTTAGACATACACAATACATCAATAACAAACAGGAACAATATTTAAGAGGGACCAATGCACCCAGACCAAGACAATTTTATCTACTTCCAAAAATTCACAAACACCCTTCCACATGGACCATTCCCTATCAAATCCCCACTGGTAGACCCATAGTATCAGATTGTAACAGCGAAACATACCACATTGCGGAATACATTGACCATTTCCTTAACCCCATCTCGCAAAAACACCCCAGTTATATAAAAGACACCTATGACTTCATCAACAAAATAAAATGCATAATAGTACCACATGATGCCTGGCTCTTCTCCATTGATGTCACAAATCTCTACACTAACATAGATACAATAACAGGTTTAAACACAGTCTCAAAATGGTTCAAACTTTATCCAGACATCAACAGACCAGACAACCAAATCCTACAATTATTACAAATTAGCCTAGAAAGAAATGACTTTGAATTCAATAACAAACACTTTTTACAAATAAAGGGCACAGCTATGGGAAAAAGGTTTGCACCAGCATATGCTAATATCTATATGGCTGACTGGGAACAGACGATACTAGAACAATGTACACTGCTACCTACCCACTACTACAGATTTTTAGATGACATTTGGGGAATCTGGCCCCATCCTTTAACAGAATTCAACACTTTTATACAGAAACTCAATCACCATCACCCTCACATTAAAGTAACGAGCACCATTCACAAGACCGAAATTAATTTTCTGGACACTTGCACTTATAAAGGTCCACAATTTTTGAGCACCAACACTTTAGACACAAAAGTTTTTTTTAAAGAAACCGATACACATACACTACTACATAGACACAGTTTCCATCCAAAGCACACCTTTAAAGGTCTTATCAAATCACAGTTATTAAGATTTCACCGCATCTGCACAGAAGACACAGAATTTAAGAAGGCCACCAATACACTATTTACAGCACTCTACAAGAGAGGGTACAGTAGAACCTTCCTCAGGAACATTAAAAAAACATTTTTGCAACCTAAAATTAAAGACAATAAAACTATTATACCTCTAATCACTACTTATTCCCAATATACAGTTCAAATCAACAACTCCATTAAACTAAACTTTCAAAAACAACAATCCAGACACCAGATACTCCCAAATCACAAAATAATATCTGCATATCGGAAAAACAAAAGTCTACATAACCTACTAGTCCATAGTAAATGCCAAAACACCAACCGAAAACCCAAGTCTAAACCAACCTACTTCCGTCAGCTGGCCTATATCACCAATACAAGCAATAAAACTACATTCAAGTTACAGTCAGGCATCACACATAAAACAAAAAATGCAATATACCTCATTCAATGTAAAACTTGCAATTTAAAATACATCGGAGAGACTAAAAACCAGATTAGTACTAGAATAGGTCAACACATTTATAATATTAACAAACAAAAGGATAGACGCACACATTTAGTGCAACACTTCATAGAACATCACACACAACAAATGACAGTTACAGGTCTAGAAACTAATCATAATTGGAATACAATGCAACGACAAATAAGAGAGAGACACTGGATTCACAAACTAAATACAATTTACCCATTAGGACTCAATGAAAGATTTAAAACAAACACAAAAAAATCCCAGTAGTTGCCCTCAGACCTACCCACATTTAACTTCCTACACCCCAAAAAATTTAACTTCAATTTCAAGCAATTCGTTCAGCTCAATCACAACCCCCAATTTTACAAGTCAAAAAATAAATAATAAGTCGAATCCCAAACTTACTCCTTAACCCTAAATACAAAACTACAACCTACCCTCTACCCCTTAATGTAGTCCCAAAATGTAATCTAAAACTTAAAAACTTAGCCCCAAAACCCAACCCTAACCTAACCTCAGACCCAACCCCAAAAACCCAACAAGGCCATCAAACTTAATCTCCAACCCAAATTTTAGACCCAATCCCTAAACTTTGTCACCTAATTCAATCTCACAATTTAATTAGGCCCTCAAACTTAACCCCGAAATTTAACTCCTAAAACTCAACCACAAAAATACAATTAGACTAATTAAACTCAACACCTAACCTTAACTTAAGACTCAAACCCAAAACTTAACCCTTAAACTCAACCCTAAAATACAATTACCCCACAATTTAACTAGGCACTCAAACCTACCCCTAAACCCAATCCCTAAACCTAACCCTTAAACTCAACCCCTAACCCTAACCCCAACCCTAACCCCAACCCTAAATTTAACCCCTAAATTTAACCTCAAATATGAATAACCCATAATTTAATTAGGCCTTCAAGCTTAAACCTACCTCTGAACCTAAACCCTAAACCTATCCCTTAAACTTAACCCTTAAACTCAACCCTAAAATAACCCCAACCCTAACCCTAAAATATAATTAGCCCACAATTTAACTAGGCACTCAAACCAACCTCTAAACCCAATCCCTAAACCTAACCATTATTCAAATGTAACCCTCAATCCTATCCCCAATAATCAATTTCACAACTTATCCTTAAATTTATTCCCCATAACTTATTCCCCCCAAAACAAAACCCAGACTCCCTTAAAAACCTAGGTAATAGATTTCCAGACTCCATAATTAAATTTTAATCCCAATTCCAAACATTCCCCTTACTTTTAAGACGTATTCTTGTACATACAAACTTCACATCATTCAATTACACCACATCTCATCCCACTGAATTACCTTAACAAAACAGACTATAGAACGAATACTTTCGGATGCATCTTTTAAGGACACAACAATAGCCTCAACACCTGTGAGTGCCAGTGCACTTGAGGATGTCAGAGGAACCAAAGGTTTGATTCACCTGACAACCTCAATAACCTATTTTTTTAAACCTAACCAGCCAGTGCCACCAGGTTAGGCTACATGATAAGTCAACAAAATTCAAGAAATGTACAAATGATTGATACAGAAGAATTATACAGTTTGTTTCCTTTTGCAGATTATATTAAGATCAGGAGGTCAATTACACCTTTAAAAAGGGAATTAAAAAAGACCAAAGCACTATGGGTACTTCATTTATTCAAAGGAGCAAATCCCATAGTGCATTATGAAGACCTAAAACTGCAGGATAATAACTGCAAATCACCAATATACTCACCTTCTATTACGGGAATTATATAGCACTTGAAAAAGCCTAACAATTGGCGAAACGTCGTGCAAATTCACCAAAAGATCAGGAGAAGAAGATCAACTTCAACCAACCCGGGTTGGAGAACAGTGGCTGGAGCGCTACGGCCACCAACACATTCATACTGTTATTTTCGGCAAACTCGGATACAGAACGGACAACACACCGGATACCAGGACTTGGAAGACTTTCAACGGAATTACAAGGGTAGGAATTGGACTTATTTACTCTTGCTTTTAAACCCAAAACCGGAAAAAAGTCATCCTACCCATGTACGATATATTGATGCATTTTGTATGACTTTTCTTTTATCTGTATTACTCCTGTATATTTTTGTTTTAAAAGACTGTTTTATGCTCTGTTTTTAGGATATTTTAAGCACATCATACTGAGGTTTCTTAAAGAACAACAATAGCAGAGCCTTTGTTTTTACTAGCTGGAGCAATTTGTTAATGCTAACTACAACATTATTTTTTCCTTTTTTTAAAAACCATTAATAAATAAATTGTCATACTATATAGTATTGTATCCTATCTACAAACACTATGGACAGAACACAAATGGTTAAACATTTCTACAAAATTATACAGATTAGTCATCACCTAACAATAACAAATAGTGCTATTTATCAAGACAAATTACCAATAGCCTTCCAAAGACAAACTAAAATACTAGGACAGTACATCAAACCTGCTATCCCTACATTTGATACTTTAGAACTACTGACAGCTAACGCAATTAATTGGATGCACACAAATTTACAGATATTGCAAGTACATTATGAAAATGCATTAAACACATTACTAGAAGACATTCTACAATACAAAGGAACGAACTGGAAAGATAAACTGCACCAAGCTATGACATGGGCAAAACGAAATTATGGAAATAGATTAAAGCCAGAAATTCTACATAAAACCAAGCACCGAATTGAAATCCTCCTAACTAATCAAACACAAATCGCATCAACAAACGGATTAATAGACACACAGAATGTTAATTCACAACTATGTAATCAGTTTGCTTCTTTAGCCACACTAGAACCCAACCTATCTACACAGAGACCCAAAACTGCTAGATTCTATAGTAATGTGGTAGTTTCGGATTCACAAGGCATTCACTCGTCCCCTATAGAAGAAACTCCTATCCCTACAAGACTATCATATTCTAGTCCCTTGCTCCCACACAATATACCCAAACCAAGACCAACCATAATATCAACCCCAATAGAAGAAAACCCCAGCCTCCCTAGACTACCATATACTAACCCCTTACCTCCCCGAACCATAGCCAAACCTAGACAAACCACAATACCAGCCCAGATACACCACTCTACAACAAATATGATTCCACTGGACAGCCCCATAATAGACACAAGAAATATTGACGCAGATCAGGATAATACTGATGGAACAGATTCACAATTCGAAAACAATGATAGCCTCAATACAACATATAGAACTCTCTCCGATGACATCCACTGGACTACCCAAACAGCACAAACAATCCTATACCACTGGATAAGGCATTTAAACTTATAAATCCTGTGAGCACAAACATTTCAGTGAACAGGAACACTACAGAATTAATACAACAGGACACACCTAACATATTGAACTTATCCAGAATATTCAGATTAAATATGGAACATAGGAATCTCTTAAACAAAGGGCTTTCCTTTGTCCCGACCCCCGACCTTATTTTTTCTACACAGCTTAAAGCAGACATACAAACATATCATCGTAGATTAAAATTAGCAGATTTCTTTAAGGATACACAACATTCACCTAGACCTTTTATTCCCAAATCAACTTGGGAACCAAAAAATAATCAAATGCATCCACATATAAGACAACTAATAACAACAGACCAAAATTACAGCTACAATATACAATACAATCAAGATAACCGCTTGGATAACCTAACACAGGGGGAAAGGAGAGCTTTACAACAATTACAAAAAAATAAGAACATTATTATAAAACCAGCGGATAAAGGGGGCAGAATAGTAATTATGGACAAAACACAATATCTAACAGAAGCATATAGACAACTAGACAATACAGAACATTATCAACAATTAACAGAACCCATTTACTTACAAAATCAAATATACATACGGGACATATTACAGACCCTTAGACATACACAATACATCAATAACAAACAGGAACAATATTTAAGAGGGACCAATGCACCCAGACCAAGACAATTTTATCTACTTCCAAAAATTCACAAACACCCTTCCACATGGACCATTCCCTATCAAATCCCCACTGGTAGACCCATAGTATCAGATTGTAACAGCGAAACATACCACATTGCGGAATACATTGACCATTTCCTTAACCCCATCTCGCAAAAACACCCCAGTTATATAAAAGACACCTATGACTTCATCAACAAAATAAAATGCATAATAGTACCACATGATGCCTGGCTCTTCTCCATTGATGTCACAAATCTCTACACTAACATAGATACAATAACAGGTTTAAACACAGTCTCAAAATGGTTCAAACTTTATCCAGACATCAACAGACCAGACAACCAAATCCTACAATTATTACAAATTAGCCTAGAAAGAAATGACTTTGAATTCAATAACAAACACTTTTTACAAATAAAGGGCACAGCTATGGGAAAAAGGTTTGCACCAGCATATGCTAATATCTATATGGCTGACTGGGAACAGACGATACTAGAACAATGTACACTGCTACCTACCCACTACTACAGATTTTTAGATGACATTTGGGGAATCTGGCCCCATCCTTTAACAGAATTCAACACTTTTATACAGAAACTCAATCACCATCACCCTCACATTAAAGTAACGAGCACCATTCACAAGACCGAAATTAATTTTCTGGACACTTGCACTTATAAAGGTCCACAATTTTTGAGCACCAACAATTTAGACACAAAAGTTTTTTTTAAAGAAACCGATACACATACACTACTACATAGACACAGTTTCCATCCAAAGCACACCTTTAAAGGTCTTATCAAATCACAGTTATTAAGATTTCACCGCATCTGCACAGAAGACACAGAATTTAAGAAGGCCACCAATACACTATTTACAGCACTCTACAAGAGAGGGTACAGTAGAACCTTCCTCAGGAACATTAAAAAAACATTTTTGCAACCTAAAATTAAAGACAATAAAACTATTATACCTCTAATCACTACTTATTCCCAATATACAGTTCAAATCAACAACTCCATTAAACTAAACTTTCAAAAACAACAATCCAGACACCAGATACTCCCAAATCACAAAATAATATCTGCATATCGGAAAAACAAAAGTCTACATAACCTACTAGTCCATAGTAAATGCCAAAACACCAACCGAAAACCCAAGTCTAAACCAACCTACTTCCGTCAGCTGGCCTATATCACCAATACAAGCAATAAAACTACATTCAAGTTACAGTCAGGCATCACACATAAAACAAAAAATGCAATATACCTCATTCAATGTAAAACTTGCAATTTAAAATACATCGGAGAGACTAAAAACCAGATTAGTACTAGAATAGGTCAACACATTTATAATATTAACAAACAAAAGGATAGACGCACACATTTAGTGCAACACTTCATAGAACATCACACACAACAAATGACAGTTACAGGTCTAGAAACTAATCATAATTGGAATACAATGCAACGACAAATAAGAGAGAGACACTGGATTCACAAACTAAATACAATTTACCCATTAGGACTCAATGAAAGATTTAAAACAAACACAAAAAAATCCCAGTAGTTGCCCTCAGACCTACCCACATTTAACTTCCTACACCCCAAAAAATTAAACTTCAATTTCAAGCAATTCGTTCAGCTCAATCACAACCCCCAATTTTACAAGTCAAAAAATAAATAATAAGTCGAATCCCAAACTTACTCCTTAACCCTAAATACAAAACTACAACCTACCCTCTACCCCTTAATGTAGTCCCAAAATGTAATCTAAAACTTAAAAACTTAGCCCCAAAACCCAACCCTAACCTAACCTCAGACCCAACCCCAAAAACCCAACAAGGCCATCAAACTTAATCTCCAACCCAAATTTTAGACCCAATCCCTAAACTTTATCACCTAATTCAATCTCACAATTTAATTAGGCCCTCAAACTTAACCCCGAAATTTAACTCCTAAAACTCAACCACAAAAATACAATTAGACTAATTAAACTCAACACCTAACCTTAACTTAAGACTCAAACCCCAAACTTAACCCTTAAACTCAACCCTAAAATACAATTACCCCACAATTTAACTAGGCACTCAAACCTACCCCTAAACCCAATCCCTAAACCTAACCCTTAAACTCAACCCCTAACCCTAACCCCAACCCTAACCCCAACCCTAAATTTAACCCCTAAATTTAACCTCAAATATGAATAACCCATAATTTAATTAGGCCTTCAAGCTTAAACCTACCCCTGAACCTAAACCCTAAACCTATCCCTTAAACTTAACCCTTAAACTCAACCCTAAAATAACCCCAACCCTAACCCTAAAATATAATTAGCCCACAATTTAACTAGGCACTCAAACCAACCTCTAAACCCAATCCCTAAACCTAACCATTATTCAAATGTAACCCTCAATCCTATCCCCAATAATCAATTTCACAACTTATCCTTAAATTTATTCCCCATAACTTATTCCCCCAAAACAAAACCCAGACTCCCTTAAAAACCTAGGTAATAGACTTCCAGACTCCATAATTAAATTTTAATCCCAATTCCAAACATTCCCCTTACTTTTAAGACATATTCTTGTACATACAAACTTCACATCATTCAATTACACCACATCTCATCCCACTGAATTACCTTAACAAAACAGACTATAGAACGAATACTTTCGGATGCATCTTTTAAGGACACAACAATAGCCTCAACACCTGTGAGTGCCAGTGCACTTGAGGATGTCAGAGGAACCAAAGGTTTGATTCACCTGACAACCTCAATAACCTATTTTTTTAAACCTACCCCTAACCCTACCCCTAACCCTACCCCTAACCCTAACCCCTAACCCCTAACCCCTAACCCTAACCCCTAACCCCTAACCCCTAACCCTAACCCTAACCCCTAACCCTAACCCTAACCCCTAACCCTAACCCGTTTCACCCTGAGGCCAGTTTTCTAAACCTGTGCTGTGTTGAGACCTTGTTGACCGAGGGCCATGATGGTGAAAAGCCTGGACGGCCTTCCTGGTGACAATGAGATACACAGTTGCGTCTAGGCAAGGTGTTCCCTGCTTCCATCGGCAAATATCCAGCCTGGGCAAATATTGTCTTCCGGAGGCAAGTCAAGCCAGGAACTCTGAGAGATGTTTCCATCCCCAATGTGCCACTTGTAAGAACTGTGTAAAAAGCAACAGAGAACGTGATCAGCAAAGAAACACAATTCTCCTGAGAACGACAATCATCGTGCCGATCGTAATCTCAGTGCATACCTGGATGCCCAACAAGCCAAGCCAGTGGTTCCCAAGCGTTGTAATGCCACGGCACACTTTGCTGAGACCAAAAACCTTCGCGGCGCACCAACATGAAAAAAAAAAAAGGATTTACTAGGTATTGTCTCACCTGAATGGCAACAGGCTGCTAAAACTATTATCACACGCACATTGCATGTTAAAGTATGTCAGTAAGGGAGTAATTAAAAGGGCAAATGTGTGAAGTGCAAGGAGTGGCCTTTAGTGGTTAGGTAAAAAAGTACACAGACAAACTAAATAATCCCTTGATACAAATCATTTATTTAGTGCAGACAGACCAAGACCAGACACAATAAACTATTCGCAGTAAATATACATTCACAGCAAAATAGGTTCAGTTCACAATATCCTATAACAAGCTGTATTTAACGAAGTGGTTAAACGTTACAAAGGGCATTACAATTGTTGAAAAACAATAGCACATGGATCAAACATGCTATCCCCGCCGTTTTATTCGATTTGATTAGACGTTTCGCGACCGAAATGTTTTGTGTGCAGACTGAACGCACACCTGAGCCGAGCACGATCACAATACATATCCACAGTTAATCTAAGCAGTATCATATTGTAACCGTTTCGGTCTGTTATCAACCCATCCGGATCCAAAACCAGGAGTCAGACACCCTTTTCGGTGGACACGCTGTTGACTTCTCACAAGCACCATCTGCCTTCACAAAGGCAGCGCTAGCAGTGGAAAGAACGAAGAACTGCAGGAGAAACGCCGGGGCTATTTAGAGCCCGATTATTCAACACAGAGGGGGGAAACCAAAGCCAAATGAGACTTAGAGGAACAGGAGACATCCAACAACAGTGTAAAGATAAAAAGGAATTCACCATCTGTCCCTTTAATCAATTGCCTTGCAGTTCCACTGTGTAGCGTTATGTTGGGTGTATTTTGATAAGAGCATTTGGGCTCTGAGCTGAAGCACTGATCTAAAGAAGACCTCTCCACCCCCAAAGTTATCAGATTTCCTTTGCTCATCAGCTTGGAACTGGTTTGCATCAAAGTGACAGTTTTGGGGAGGATGGCACCGAGAAGAGGCCAAATAGCAACAGAGCTACAGCTTGAGCTGTGGCAGCGAGTTACTGGTTCAGGTGAGAGAGAAAGAGAGAGAGAGAGAGAGAGACTGTGCACTGTTCCTTATAGTCTGTCAGATCAATAGGTGATTGGTTCTTCAGTTCTTGAGATTGGATTTCGGTTTCAGCCCCCAGTGTCCTAATGGAGGGGGGCTTGATTTATGACTGATGTCAATCCATGCCATCTTTTGGAAATGCCGGTTGGCCCGGGTTCGTAGTTCTATGTCGGGATTTCGGCTCTCGTCCACTTCAAAGAGATTTTATCACCTACAGGCCCCTTTCTCCAGACATCTCATTGCAGGATTCAACTCGGATACAGAACGGACAACACACCGGATACCAGGACTTGGAAGACTTTCAACGGAATTACAAGGGTAGGAATTGGACTTATTTACTCTTGCTTTTAAACCCAAAACCGGAAAAAAGTCATCCTACCTATGTACGATATATTGATGCATTTTGTATGACTTTTCTTTTATCTGTATTACTCCTGTATATTTTTGTTTTAAAAGACTGTTTTATGCTCTGTTTTTAGGATATTTTAAGCACATCATACTGAGGTTTCTTAAAGAACAACAATAGCAGAGCCTTTGTTTTTACTAGCTGGAGCAATTTGTTAATGCTAACTACAACATTATTTTTTCCTTTTTTTAAAAACCATTAATAAATAAATTGTCATACTATATAGTATTGTATCCTATCTACAAACACTATGGACAGAACACAAATGGTTAAACATTTCTACAAAATTATACAGATTAGTCATCACCTAACAATAACAAATAGTGCTATTTATCAAGACAAATTACCAATAGCCTTCCAAAGACAAACTAAAATACTAGGACAGTACATCAAACCTGCTATCCCTACATTTGATACTTTAGAACTACTGACAGCTAACGCAATTAATTGGATGCACACAAATTTACAGATATTGCAAGTACATTATGAAAATGCATTAAACACATTACTAGAAGACATTCTACAATACAAAGGAACGAACTGGAAAGATAAACTGCACCAAGCTATGACATGGGCAAAACGAAATTATGGAAATAGATTAAAGCCAGAAATTCTACATAAAACCAAGCACCGAATTGAAATCCTCCTAACTAATCAAACACAAATCGCATCAACAAACGGATTAATAGACACACAGAATGTTAATTCACAACTATGTAATCAGTTTGCTTCTTTAGCCACACTAGAACCCAACCTATCTACACAGAGACCCAAAACTGCTAGATTCTACAGTAATGTGGTAGTTTCGGATTCACAAGGCATTCACTCGTCCCCTATAGAAGAAACTCCTATCCCTACAAGACTATCATATTCTAGTCCCTTGCTCCCACACAATATACCCAAACCAAGACCAACCATAATATCAACCCCAATAGAAGAAAACCCCAGCCTCCCTAGACTACCATATACTAACCCCTTACCTCCCCGAACCATAGCCAAACCTAGACAAACCACAATACCAGCCCAGATACACCACTCTACAACAAATATGATTCCACTGGACAGCCCCATAATAGACACAAGTAATATTGACGCAGATCAGGATAATACTGATGGAACAGATTCACAATTCGAAAACAATGATAGCCTCAATACAACATATAGAACTCTCTCCGATGACATCCACTGGACTACCCAAACAGCACAAACAATCCTATACCACTGGATAAGGCATTTAAACTTATAAATCCTGTGAGCACAAACATTTCAGTGAACAGGAACACTACAGAATTAATACAACAGGACACACCTAACATATTGAACTTATCCAGAATATTCAGATTAAATATGGAACAGAGGAATCTCTTAAACAAAGGGCTTTCCTTTGTCCCGACCCCCGACCTTATTTTTTCTACACAGCTTAAAGCAGACATACAAACATATCATCGTAGATTAAAATTAGCAGATTTCTTTAAGGATACACAACATTCACCTAGACCTTTTATTCCCAAATCAACTTGGGAACCAAAAAATAATCAAATGCATCCACATATAAGACAACTAATAACAACAGACCAAAATTACAGCTACAATATACAATACAATCAAGATAACCGCTTGGATAACCTAACACAGGGGGAAAGGAGAGCTTTACAACAATTACAAAAAAATAAGAACATTATTATAAAACCAGCGGATAAAGGGGGCAGAATAGTAATTATGGACAAAACACAATATCTAACAGAAGCATATAGACAACTAGACAATACAGAACATTATCAACAATTAACAGAACCCATTTACTTACAAAATCAAATATACATACGGGACATATTACAGACCCTTAGACATACACAATACATCAATAACAAACAGGAACAATATTTAAGAGGGACCAATGCACCCAGACCAAGACAATTTTATCTACTTCCAAAAATTCACAAACACCCTTCCACATGGACCATTCCCTATCAAATCCCCACTGGTAGACCCATAGTATCAGATTGTAACAGCGAAACATACCACATTGCGGAATACATTGACCATTTCCTTAACCCCATCTCGCAAAAACACCCCAGTTATATAAAAGACACCTATGACTTCATCAACAAAATAAAATGCATAATAGTACCACATGATGCCTGGCTCTTCTCCATTGATGTCACAAATCTCTACACTAACATAGATACAATAACAGGTTTAAACACAGTCTCAAAATGGTTCAAACTTTATCCAGACATCAACAGACCAGACAACCAAATCCTACAATTATTACAAATTAGCCTAGAAAGAAATGACTTTGAATTCAATAACAAACACTTTTTACAAATAAAGGGCACAGCTATGGGAAAAAGGTTTGCACCAGCATATGCTAATATCTATATGGCTGACTGGGAACAGACGATACTAGAACAATGTACACTGCTACCTACCCACTACTACAGATTTTTAGATGACATTTGGGGAATCTGGCCCCATCCTTTAACAGAATTCAACACTTTTATACAGAAACTCAATCACCATCACCCTCACATTAAAGTAACGAGCACCATTCACAAGACCGAAATTAATTTTCTGGACACTTGCACTTATAAAGGTCCACAATTTTTGAGCACCAACAATTTAGACACAAAAGTTTTTTTTAAAGAAACCGATACACATACACTACTACATAGACACAGTTTCCATCCAAAGCACACCTTTAAAGGTCTTATCAAATCACAGTTATTAAGATTTCACCGCATCTGCACAGAAGACACAGAATTTAAGAAGGCCACCAATACACTATTTACAGCACTCTACAAGAGAGGGTACAGTAGAACCTTCCTCAGGAACATTAAAAAAACATTTTTGCAACCTAAAATTAAAGACAATAAAACTATTATACCTCTAATCACTACTTATTCCCAATATACAGTTCAAATCAACAACTCCATTAAACTAAACTTTCAAAAACAACAATCCAGACACCAGATACTCCCAAATCACAAAATAATATCTGCATATCGGAAAAACAAAAGTCTACATAACCTACTAGTCCATAGTAAATGCCAAAACACCAACCGAAAACCCAAGTCTAAACCAACCTACTTCCGTCAGCTGGCCTATATCACCAATACAAGCAATAAAACTACATTCAAGTTACAGTCAGGCATCACACATAAAACAAAAAATGCAATATACCTCATTCAATGTAAAACTTGCAATTTAAAATACATCGGAGAGACTAAAAACCAGATTAGTACTAGAATAGGTCAACACATTTATAATATTAACAAACAAAAGGATAGACGCACACATTTAGTGCAACACTTCATAGAACATCACACACAACAAATGACAGTTACAGGTCTAGAAACTAATCATAATTGGAATACAATGCAACGACAAATAAGAGAGAGACACTGGATTCACAAACTAAATACAATTTACCCATTAGGACTCAATGAAAGATTTAAAACAAACACAAAAAAATCCCAGTAGTTGCCCTCAGACCTACCCACATTTAACTTCCTACACCCCAAAAAATTAAACTTCAATTTCAAGCAATTCGTTCAGCTCAATCACAACCCCCAATTTTACAAGTCAAAAAATAAATAATAAGTCGAATCCCAAACTTACTCCTTAACCCTAAATACAAAACTACAACCTACCCTCTACCCCTTAATGTAGTCCCAAAATGTAATCTAAAACTTAAAAACTTAGCCCCAAAACCCAACCCTAACCTAACCTCAGACCCAACCCCAAAAACCCAACAAGGCCATCAAACTTAATCTCCAACCCAAATTTTAGACCCAATCCCTAAACTTTATCACCTAATTCAATCTCACAATTTAATTAGGCCCTCAAACTTAACCCCGAAATTTAACTCCTAAAACTCAACCACAAAAATACAATTAGACTAATTAAACTCAACACCTAACCTTAACTTAAGACTCAAACCCCAAACTTAACCCTTAAACTCAACCCTAAAATACAATTACCCCACAATTTAACTAGGCACTCAAACCTACCCCTAAACCCAATCCCTAAACCTAACCCTTAAACTCAACCCCTAACCCTAACCCCAACCCTAACCCCAACCCTAAATTTAACCCCTAAATTTAACCTCAAATATGAATAACCCATAATTTAATTAGGCCTTCAAGCTTAAACCTACCCCTGAACCTAAACCCTAAACCTATCCCTTAAACTTAACCCTTAAACTCAACCCTAAAATAACCCCAACCCTAACCCTAAAATATAATTAGCCCACAATTTAACTAGGCACTCAAACCAACCTCTAAACCCAATCCCTAAACCTAACCATTATTCAAATGTAACCCTCAATCCTATCCCCAATAATCAATTTCACAACTTATCCTTAAATTTATTCCCCATAACTTATTCCCCCAAAACAAAACCCAGACTCCCTTAAAAACCTAGGTAATAGACTTCCAGACTCCATAATTAAATTTTAATCCCAATTCCAAACATTCCCCTTACTTTTAAGACATATTCTTGTACATACAAACTTCACATCATTCAATTACACCACATCTCATCCCACTGAATTACCTTAACAAAACAGACTATAGAACGAATACTTTCGGATGCATCTTTTAAGGACACAACAATAGCCTCAACACCTGTGAGTGCCAGTGCACTTGAGGATGTCAGAGGAACCAAAGGTTTGATTCACCTGACAACCTCAATAACCTATTTTTTTAAACCTAACCAGCCAGTGCCACCAGGTTAGGCTACATGATAAGTCAACAAAATTCAAGAAATGTACAAATGATTGATACAGAAGAATTATACAGTTTGTTTCCTTTTGCAGATTATATTAAGATCAGGAGGTCAATTACACCTTTAAAAAGGGAATTAAAAAAGACCAAAGCACTATGGGTACTTCATTTATTCAAAGGAGCAAATCCCATAGTGCATTATGAAGACCTAAAACTGCAGGATAATAACTGCAAATCACCAATATACTCACCTTCTATTACGGGAATTATATAGCACTTGAAAAAGCCTAACAATTGGCGAAACGTCGTGCAAATTCACCAAAAGATCAGGAGAAGAAGATCAACTTCAACCAACCCGGGTTGGAGAACAGTGGCTGGAGCGCTACGGCCACCAACACATTCATACTGTTATTTTCGGCAAACTCGGATACAGAACGGACAACACACCGGATACCAGGACTTGGAAGACTTTCAACGGAATTACAAGGGTAGGAATTGGACTTATTTACTCTTGCTTTTAAACCCAAAACCGGAAAAAAGTCATCCTACCCATGTACGATATATTGATGCATTTTGTATGAATTTTCTTTTATCTGTATTACTCCTGTATATTTTTGTTTTAAAAGACTGTTTTATGCTCTGTTTTTAGGATATTTTAAGCACATCATACTGAGGTTTCTTAAAGAACAACAATAGCAGAGCCTTTGTTTTTACTAGCTGGAGCAATTTGTTAATGCTAACTACAACATTATTTTTTCCTTTTTTTAAAAACCATTAATAAATAAATTGTCATACTATATAGTATTGTATCCTATCTACAAACACTATGGACAGAACACAAATGGTTAAACATTTCTACAAAATTATACAGATTAGTCATCACCTAACAATAACAAATAGTGCTATTTATCAAGACAAATTACCAATAGCCTTCCAAAGACAAACTAAAATACTAGGACAGTACATCAAACCTGCTATCCCTACATTTGATACTTTAGAACTACTGACAGCTAACGCAATTAATTGGATGCACACAAATTTACAGATATTGCAAGTACATTATGAAAATGCATTAAACACATTACTAGAAGACATTCTACAATACAAAGGAACGAACTGGAAAGATAAACTGCACCAAGCTATGACATGGGCAAAACGAAATTATGGAAATAGATTAAAGCCAGAAATTCTACATAAAACCAAGCACCGAATTGAAATCCTCCTAACTAATCAAACACAAATCGCATCAACAAACGGATTAATAGACACACAGAATGTTAATTCACAACTATGTAATCAGTTTGCTTCTTTAGCCACACTAGAACCCAACCTATCTACACAGAGACCCAAAACTGCTAGATTCTACAGTAATGTGGTAGTTTCGGATTCACAAGGCATTCACTCGTCCCCTATAGAAGAAACTCCTATCCCTACAAGACTATCATATTCTAGTCCCTTGCTCCCACACAATATACCCAAACCAAGACCAACCATAATATCAACCCCAATAGAAGAAAACCCCAGCCTCCCTAGACTACCATATACTAACCCCTTACCTCCCCGAACCATAGCCAAACCTAGACAAACCACAATACCAGCCCAGATACACCACTCTACAACAAATATGATTCCACTGGACAGCCCCATAATAGACACAAGTAATATTGACGCAGATCAGGATAATACTGATGGAACAGATTCACAATTCGAAAACAATGATAGCCTCAATACAACACCTAGAACTCTCTCCGATGACATCCACTGGACTACCCAAACAGCACAAACAATCCTATATCACTGGATAAGGCATTTAAACTTATAAATCCTGTGAGCACAAACATTTCAGTGAACAGGAACACTACAGAATTAATACAACAGGACACACCTAACATATTGAACTTATCCAGAATATTCAGATTAAATATGGAACAGAGGAATCTCTTAAACAAAGGGCTTTCCTTTGTCCCGACCCCCGACCTTATTTTTTCTACACAGCTTAAATCAGACATACAAACATATCATCGTAGATTAAAATTAGCAGATTTCTTTAAGGATACACAACATTCACCTAGACCTTTTATTCCCAAATCAACTTGGGAACCAAAAAATAATCAAATGCATCCACATATAAGACAACTAATAACAACAGACCAAAATTACAGCTACAATATACAATACAATCAAGATAACCGCTTGGATAACCTAACACAGGGGGAAAGGAGAGCTTTACAACAATTACAAAAAAATAAGAACATTATTATAAAACCAGCGGATAAAGGGGGCAGAATAGTGATTATGGACAAAACACAATATCTAACAGAAGCATATAGACAACTAGACAATACAGAACATTATCAACAATTAACAGAACCCATTTACTTACAAAATCAAATATACATACGGGACATATTACAGACCCTTAGACATACACAATACATCAATAACAAACAGGAACAATATTTAAGAGGGACCAATGCACCCAGACCAAGACAATTTTATCTACTTCCAAAAATTCACAAACACCCTTCCACATGGACCATTCCCTATCAAATCCCCACTGGTAGACCCATAGTATCAGATTGTAACAGCGAAACATACCACATTGCGGAATACATTGACCATTTCCTTAACCCCATCTCGCAAAAACACCCCAGTTATATAAAAGACACCTATGACTTCATCAACAAAATAAAATGCATAATAGTACCACATGATGCCTGGCTCTTCTCCATTGATGTCACAAATCTCTACACTAACATAGATACAATAACAGGTTTAAACACAGTCTCAAAATGGTTCAAACTTTATCCAGACATCAACAGACCAGACAACCAAATCCTACAATTATTACAAATTAGCCTAGAAAGAAATGACTTTGAATTCAATAACAAACACTTTTTACAAATAAAGGGCACAGCTATGGGAAAAAGGTTTGCACCAGCATATGCTAATATCTATATGGCTGACTGGGAACAGACGATACTAGAACAATGTACACTGCTACCTACCCACTACTACAGATTTTTAGATGACATTTGGGGAATCTGGCCCCATCCTTTAACAGAATTCAACACTTTTATACAGAAACTCAATCACCATCACCCTCACATTAAAGTAACGAGCACCATTCACAAGACCGAAATTAATTTTCTGGACACTTGCACTTATAAAGGTCCACAATTTTTGAGCACCAACAATTTAGACACAAAAGTTTTTTTTAAAGAAACCGATACACATACACTACTACATAGACACAGTTTCCATCCAAAGCACACCTTTAAAGGTCTTATCAAATCACAGTTATTAAGATTTCACCGCATCTGCACAGAAGACACAGAATTTAAGAAGGCCACCAATACACTATTTACAGCACTCTACAAGAGAGGGTACAGTAGAACCTTCCTCAGGAACATTAAAAAAACATTTTTGCAACCTAAAATTAAAGACAATAAAACTATTATACCTCTAATCACTACTTATTCCCAATATACAGTTCAAATCAACAACTCCATTAAACTAAACTTTCAAAAACAACAATCCAGACACCAGATACTCCCAAATCACAAAATAATATCTGCATATCGGAAAAACAAAAGTCTACATAACCTACTAGTCCATAGTAAATGCCAAAACACCAACCGAAAACCCAAGTCTAAACCAACCTACTTCCGTCAGCTGGCCTATATCACCAATACAAGCAATAAAACTACATTCAAGTTACAGTCAGGCATCACACATAAAACAAAAAATGCAATATACCTCATTCAATGTAAAACTTGCAATTTAAAATACATCGGAGAGACTAAAAACCAGATTAGTACTAGAATAGGTCAACACATTTATAATATTAACAAACAAAAGGATAGATGCACACATTTAGTGCAACACTTCATAGAACATCACACACAACAAATGACAGTTACAGGTCTAGAAACTAATCATAATTGGAATACAATGCAACGACAAATAAGAGAGAGACACTGGATTCACAAACTAAATACAATTTACCCATTAGGACTCAATGAAAGATTTAAAACAAACACAAAAAAATCCCAGTAGTTGCCCTCAGACCTACCCACATTTAACTTCCTACACCCCAAAAAATTAAACTTCAATTTCAAGCAATTCGTTCAGCTCAATCACAACCCCCAATTTTACAAGTCAAAAAATAAATAATAAGTCGAATCCCAAACTTACTCCTTAACCCTAAATACAAAACTACAACCTACCCTCTACCCCTTAATGTAGTCCCAAAATGTAATCTAAAACTTAAAAACTTAGCCCCAAAACCCAACCCTAACCTAACCTCAGACCCAACCCCAAAAACCCAACAAGGCCATCAAACTTAATCTCCAACCCAAATTTTAGACCCAATCCCTAAACTTTATCACCTAATTCAATCTCACAATTTAATTAGGCCCTCAAACTTAACCCCGAAATTTAACTCCTAAAACTCAACCACAAAAATACAATTAGACTAATTAAACTCAACACCTAACCTTAACTTAAGACTCAAACCCCAAACTTAACCCTTAAACTCAACCCTAAAATACAATTACCCCACAATTTAACTAGGCACTCAAACCTACCCCTAAACCCAATCCCTAAACCTAACCCTTAAACTCAACCCCTAACCCTAACCCCAACCCTAACCCCAACCCTAAATTGAACCCCTAAATTTAACCTCAAATATGAATAACCCATAATTTAATTAGGCCTTCAAGCTTAAACCTACCCCTGAACCTAAACCCTAAACCTATCCCTTAAACTTAACCCTTAAACTCAACCCTAAAATAACCCCAACCCTAACCCTAAAATATAATTAGCCCACAATTTAACTAGGCACTCAAACCAACCTCTAAACCCAATCCCTAAACCTAACCATTATTCAAATGTAACCCTCAATCCTATCCCCAATAATCAATTTCACAACTTATCCTTAAATTTATTCCCCATAACTTATTCCCCCAAAACAAAACCCAGACTCCCTTAAAAACCTAGGTAATAGACTTCCAGACTCCATAATTAAATTTTAATCCCAATTCCAAACATTCCCCTTACTTTTAAGACATATTCTTGTACATACAAACTTCACATCATTCAATTACACCACATCTCATCCCACTGAATTACCTTAACAAAACAGACTATAGAACGAATACTTTCGGATGCATCTTTTAAGGACACAACAATAGCCTCAACACCTGTGAGTGCCAGTGCACTTGAGGATGTCAGAGGAACCAAAGGTTTGATTCACCTGACAACCTCAATAACCTATTTTTTTAAACCTAACCAGCCAGTGCCACCAGGTTAGGCTACATGATAAGTCAACAAAATTCAAGAAATGTACAAATGATTGATACAGAAGAATTATACAGTTTGTTTCCTTTTGCAGATTATATTAAGATCAGGAGGTCAATTACACCTTTAAAAAGGGAATTAAAAAAGACCAAAGCACTATGGGTACTTCATTTATTCAAAGGAGCAAATCCCATAGTGCATTATGAAGACCTAAAACTGCAGGATAATAACTGCAAATCACCAATATACTCACCTTCTATTACGGGAATTATATAGCACTTGAAAAAGCCTAACAATTGGCGAAACGTCGTGCAAATTCACCAAAAGATCAGGAGAAGAAGATCAACTTCAACCAACCCGGGTTGGAGAACAGTGGCTGGAGCGCTACGGCCACCAACACATTCATACTGTTATTTTCGGCAAACTCGGATACAGAACGGACAACACACCGGATACCAGGACTTGGAAGACTTTCAACGGAATTACAAGGGTAGGAATTGGACTTATTTACTCTTGCTTTTAAACCCAAAACCGGAAAAAAGTCATCCTACCCATGTACGATATATTGATGCATTTTGTATGAATTTTCTTTTATCTGTATTACTCCTGTATATTTTTGTTTTAAAAGACTGTTTTATGCTCTGTTTTTAGGATATTTTAAGCACATCATACTGAGGTTTCTTAAAGAACAACAATAGCAGAGCCTTTGTTTTTACTAGCTGGAGCAATTTGTTAATGCTAACTACAACATTATTTTTTCCTTTTTTTAAAAACCATTAATAAATAAATTGTCATACTATATAGTATTGTATCCTATCTACAAACACTATGGACAGAACACAAATGGTTAAACATTTCTACAAAATTATACAGATTAGTCATCACCTAACAATAACAAATAGTGCTATTTATCAAGACAAATTACCAATAGCCTTCCAAAGACAAACTAAAATACTAGGACAGTACATCAAACCTGCTATCCCTACATTTGATACTTTAGAACTACTGACAGCTAACGCAATTAATTGGATGCACACAAATTTACAGATATTGCAAGTACATTATGAAAATGCATTAAACACATTACTAGAAGACATTCTACAATACAAAGGAACGAACTGGAAAGATAAACTGCACCAAGCTATGACATGGGCAAAACGAAATTATGGAAATAGATTAAAGCCAGAAATTCTACATAAAACCAAGCACCGAATTGAAATCCTCCTAACTAATCAAACACAAATCGCATCAACAAACGGATTAATAGACACACAGAATGTTAATTCACAACTATGTAATCAGTTTGCTTCTTTAGCCACACTAGAACCCAACCTATCTACACAGAGACCCAAAACTGCTAGATTCTACAGTAATGTGGTAGTTTCGGATTCACAAGGCATTCACTCGTCCCCTATAGAAGAAACTCCTATCCCTACAAGACTATCATATTCTAGTCCCTTGCTCCCACACAATATACCCAAACCAAGACCAACCATAATATCAACCCCAATAGAAGAAAACCCCAGCCTCCCTAGACTACCATATACTAACCCCTTACCTCCCCGAACCATAGCCAAACCTAGACAAACCACAATACCAGCCCAGATACACCACTCTACAACAAATATGATTCCACTGGACAGCCCCATAATAGACACAAGTAATATTGACGCAGATCAGGATAATACTGATGGAACAGATTCACAATTCGAAAACAATGATAGCCTCAATACAACACCTAGAACTCTCTCCGATGACATCCACTGGACTACCCAAACAGCACAAACAATCCTATATCACTGGATAAGGCATTTAAACTTATAAATCCTGTGAGCACAAACATTTCAGTGAACAGGAACACTACAGAATTAATACAACAGGACACACCTAACATATTGAACTTATCCAGAATATTCAGATTAAATATGGAACAGAGGAATCTCTTAAACAAAGGGCTTTCCTTTGTCCCGACCCCCGACCTTATTTTTTCTACACAGCTTAAAGCAGACATACAAACATATCATCGTAGATTAAAATTAGCAGATTTCTTTAAGGATACACAACATTCACCTAGACCTTTTATTCCCAAATCAACTTGGGAACCAAAAAATAATCAAATGCATCCACATATAAGACAACTAATAACAACAGACCAAAATTACAGCTACAATATACAATACAATCAAGATAACCGCTTGGATAACCTAACACAGGGGGAAAGGAGAGCTTTACAACAATTACAAAAAAATAAGAACATTATTATAAAACCAGCGGATAAAGGGGGCAGAATAGTAATTATGGACAAAACACAATATCTAACAGAAGCATATAGACAACTAGACAATACAGAACATTATCAACAATTAACAGAACCCATTTACTTACAAAATCAAATATACATACGGGACATATTACAGACCCTTAGACATACACAATACATCAATAACAAACAGGAACAATATTTAAGAGGGACCAATGCACCCAGACCAAGACAATTTTATCTACTTCCAAAAATTCACAAACACCCTTCCACATGGACCATTCCCTATCAAATCCCCACTGGTAGACCCATAGTATCAGATTGTAACAGCGAAACATACCACATTGCGGAATACATTGACCATTTCCTTAACCCCATCTCGCAAAAACACCCCAGTTATATAAAAGACACCTATGACTTCATCAACAAAATAAAATGCATAATAGTACCACATGATGCCTGGCTCTTCTCCATTGATGTCACAAATCTCTACACTAACATAGATACAATAACAGGTTTAAACACAGTCTCAAAATGGTTCAAACTTTATCCAGACATCAACAGACCAGACAACCAAATCCTACAATTATTACAAATTAGCCTAGAAAGAAATGACTTTGAATTCAATAACAAACACTTTTTACAAATAAAGGGCACAGCTATGGGAAAAAGGTTTGCACCAGCATATGCTAATATCTATATGGCTGACTGGGAACAGACGATACTAGAACAATGTACACTGCTACCTACCCACTACTACAGATTTTTAGATGACATTTGGGGAATCTGGCCCCATCCTTTAACAGAATTCAACACTTTTATACAGAAACTCAATCACCATCACCCTCACATTAAAGTAACGAGCACCATTCACAAGACCGAAATTAATTTTCTGGACACTTGCACTTATAAAGGTCCACAATTTTTGAGCACCAACAATTTAGACACAAAAGTTTTTTTTAAAGAAACCGATACACATACACTACTACATAGACACAGTTTCCATCCAAAGCACACCTTTAAAGGTCTTATCAAATCACAGTTATTAAGATTTCACCGCATCTGCACAGAAGACACAGAATTTAAGAAGGCCACCAATACACTATTTACAGCACTCTACAAGAGAGGGTACAGTAGAACCTTCCTCAGGAACATTAAAAAAACATTTTTGCAACCTAAAATTAAAGACAATAAAACTATTATACCTCTAATCACTACTTATTCCCAATATACAGTTCAAATCAACAACTCCATTAAACTAAACTTTCAAAAACAACAATCCAGACACCAGATACTCCCAAATCACAAAATAATATCTGCATATCGGAAAAACAAAAGTCTACATAACCTACTAGTCCATAGTAAATGCCAAAACACCAACCGAAAACCCAAGTCTAAACCAACCTACTTCCGTCAGCTGGCCTATATCACCAATACAAGCAATAAAACTACATTCAAGTTACAGTCAGGCATCACACATAAAACAAAAAATGCAATATACCTCATTCAATGTAAAACTTGCAATTTAAAATACATCGGAGAGACTAAAAACCAGATTAGTACTAGAATAGGTCAACACATTTATAATATTAACAAACAAAAGGATAGACGCACACATTTAGTGCAACACTTCATAGAACATCACACACAACAAATGACAGTTACAGGTCTAGAAACTAATCATAATTGGAATACAATGCAACGACAAATAAGAGAGAGACACTGGATTCACAAACTAAATACAATTTACCCATTAGGACTCAATGAAAGATTTAAAACAAACACAAAAAAATCCCAGTAGTTGCCCTCAGACCTACCCACATTTAACTTCCTACACCCCAAAAAATTAAACTTCAATTTCAAGCAATTCGTTCAGCTCAATCACAACCCCCAATTTTACAAGTCAAAAAATAAATAATAAGTCGAATCCCAAACTTACTCCTTAACCCTAAATACAAAACTACAACCTACCCTCTACCCCTTAATGTAGTCCCAAAATGTAATCTAAAACTTAAAAACTTAGCCCCAAAACCCAACCCTAACCTAACCTCAGACCCAACCCCAAAAACCCAACAAGGCCATCAAACTTAATCTCCAACCCAAATTTTAGACCCAATCCCTAAACTTTATCACCTAATTCAATCTCACAATTTAATTAGGCCCTCAAACTTAACCCCGAAATTTAACTCCTAAAACTCAACCACAAAAATACAATTAGACTAATTAAACTCAACACCTAACCTTAACTTAAGACTCAAACCCCAAACTTAACCCTTAAACTCAACCCTAAAATACAATTACCCCACAATTTAACTAGGCACTCAAACCTACCCCTAAACCCAATCCCTAAACCTAACCCTTAAACTCAACCCCTAACCCTAACCCCAACCCTAACCCCAACCCTAACCCTAAATTTAACCCCTAAATTTAACCTCAAATATGAATAACCCATAATTTAATTAGGCCTTCAAGCTTAAACCTACCCCTGAACCTAAACCCTAAACCTATCCCTTAAACTTAACCCTTAAACTCAACCCTAAAATAACCCCAACCCTAACCCTATCCCTTAAACTTAACCCTTAAACTCAACCCTAAAATAACCCCAACCCTAACCCTAAAATATAATTAGCCCACAATTTAACTAGGCACTCAAACCAACCTCTAAACCCAATCCCTAAACCTAACCATTATTCAAATGTAACCCTCAATCCTATCCCCAATAATCAATTTCACAACTTATCCTTAAATTTATTCCCCATAACTTATTCCCCCCAAAACAAAACCCAGACTCCCTTAAAAACCTAGGTAATAGACTTCCAGACTCCATAATTAAATTTTAATCCCAATTCCAAACATTCCCCTTACTTTTAAGACATATTCTTGTACATACAAACTTCACATCATTCAATTACACCACATCTCATCCCACTGAATTACCTTAACAAAACAGACTATAGAACGAATACTTTCGGATGCATCTTTTAAGGACACAACAATAGCCTCAACACCTGTGAGTGCCAGTGCACTTGAGGATGTCAGAGGAACCAAAGGTTTGATTCACCTGACAACCTCAATAACCTATTTTTTTAAACCTAACCCTAACCCTAACCCTAACCCTAACCCTCACCCTCACCCTACCCCTAACCCTAACCCTAACCCCTAACCCCTAACCCCTAACCCCTAACCCCTAACCCTAACCCCTAACCCCTAACCCTAACCCTAACCCCTAACCCTAACCCTAACCCGTTTCACCCTGAGGCCAGTTTTCTAAACCTGTGCTGTGTTGAGACCTTGTTGACCGAGGGCCATGATGGTGAAAAGCCTGGACGGCCTTCCTGGTGACAATGAGATACACAGTTGCGTCTAGGCAAGGTGTTCCCTGCTTCCATCGGCAAATATCCAGCCTGGGCAAATATTGTCTTCCGGAGGCAAGTCAAGCCAGGAACTCTGAGAGATGTTTCCATCCCCAATGTGCCACTTGTAAGAACTGTGTAAAAAGCGACAGAGAACGTGATCAGCAAAGAAACACAATTCTCCTGAGAACGACAATCATCGTGCCGATCGTAATCTCAGTGCATACCTGGATGCCCAACAAGCCAAGCCAGTGGTTCCCAAGCGTTGTAATGCCACGGCACACTTTGCTGAGACCAAAAACCTTCGCGGCGCACCAACATGAAAAAAAAAAAAAGGATTTACTAGGTATTGTCTCACCTGAATGGCAACAGGCTGCTAAAACTATTATCACACGCACATTGCATGTTAAAGTATGTCAGTAAGGGAGTAATTAAAAGGGCAAATGTGTGAAGTGCAAGGAGTGGCCTTTAGTGGTTAGGTAAAAAAGTACACAGACAAACTAAATAATCCCTTGATACAAATGATTTATTTAGTGCAGACAGACCAAGACCAGACACAATAAACTATTCGCAGTAAATATAAATTCACAGCAAAATAGGTTCAGTTCACAATATCCTATAACAAGCTGTATTTAACGAAGTGGTTAAACGTTACAAAGGGCATTACAATTGTTGAAAAACAATAGCACACGGATCAAACATGCTATCCCCGCCGTTTTATTCGATTTGATTAGACGTTTCGCGACCGAAATGTTTTGTGTGCAGACTGAACGCACACCTGAGCCGAGCACGATCACAATACATATCCACAGTTAATCTAAGCAGTATCATATTGTAACCGTTTCGGTCTGTTATCAACCCATCCGGATCCAAAACCAGGAGTCAGACACCCTTTTCGGTGGACACGCTGTTGACTTCTCACAAGCACCATCTGCCTTCACAAAGGCAGCGCTAGCAGTGGAAAGAACGAAGAACTGCAGGAGAAACGCCGGGGCTATTTAGAGCCCGATTATTCAACACAGAGGGGGGAAACCAAAGCCAAATGAGACTTAGAGGAACAGGAGACATCCAACAACAGTGTAAAGATAAAAAGGAATTCACCATCTGTCCCTTTAATCAATTGCCTTGCAGTTCCACTGTGTAGCGTTATGTTGGGTGTATTTTGATAAGAGCATTTGGGCTCTGAGCTGAAGCACTGATCTAAAGAAGACCTCTCCACCCCCAAAGTTATCAGATTTCCTTTGCTCATCAGCTTGGAACTGGTTTGCATCAAAGTGACAGTTTTGGGGAGGATGGCACCGAGAAGAGGCCAAATAGGTTGAATCCTGCTATGAGATGTCTGGAGAAAGGGGCCTGTAGGTGATAAAATCTCTTTGAAGTGGACGAGAGCCGAAATCCCGACATAGGGCTACGAACCCGGGCCAACCGGCATTTCCAAAAGATGGCATGGATTGACATCAGTCATAAATCAAGCCCCCCTCCATTAGGACACTGGGGGCTGAAACCGAAATCCAATCTCAAGAACTCAAGAACCAATCACCTATTGATCTGACAGACTATAAGGAACAGTGCACAGTCTATCTCTCTCTCTCTCTCTCTTTCTCTCTCACCTGAACCAGTAACTCGCTGCCACAGCTCAAGCTGTAGCTCTGTTGCCCGAACCGGAACCAGAAACCAACCAAGTCTTTGCCGGCAACAGAAGAGTTAAACTGGGAGAAGGAGATTGAGCCGTACGAAGAATTCTATTAAAGGACTTTATTAAAGAAAGAACTTTACAGACTGTGCATGTCCGCCTGTGCCCACCTGATCAGTGGAGTTTTACAGCTGGACAATTGAGTAAGTCGAATGTATATGAAAGTGTTCAGTCATTTAAATAGCTATTTGAGTCTTAAGAAACTTGACCCTTGGAACAAACAGGGCCCTGCTTTCCTCAAAGACTTTGTCTTCAAGTAACTACGGTGGAACCCTGCTTACAAAGAAGATTTTGTGCACAACCTTGGAGCCTTCAAACCAGTGGAAAATCTGTTTGGAAAAGACTCTAATTTCGCGAAACCCCAACTTCCAGGTGCATCGACTGAGTGGAAGTTCTTGGACAAAGCCGAACCGCACTGCCTTTGTTCCAAACTACACGGACCATGTGCCGTGTGCTGTGATCTGAGCCCGAAGACAGAGAGGCCTCTCTGTGACGAAGTTCAGATAAGTTTAACAGTTTGGAGTTCATGATTCATGACATTTGAGAAATCAATTAGAAATGTTATTCTGTGATTCATAACTCTAGAATGTGTAATATCATTTAGTTTTCTTAAATATAAATGTGTGTTACATTAAACTGTTTTGTTGATAATTTTAGAAATAAAATCTGTCAACCCCGAGAAATATCTTCTCATTCCTGTTTAACTGTTTAGTCTGAAATTGACACAAGTCAATAGACGTTAGATTATTGGTGGCCCTGCCTATCCTTGATCATTGAATAATAATCAGTTAAGGGAAATTGTGGTAACAAGTAATGATAGGATCTTTCTCGGCACCTAAACGTAAATGAGACTGATATACATATATAACGAGAAGTTACCTGACATAAATACTAACCTGCGTAGTTATTTAATGTCTGACTAACAATACTAACGAGAGACTCACCTTCGTCTTACTAACCGGTATTGTAGTTAATGTGTTTATAACCTTTTTTGTTTAACGATTTGTGTGTTATCATATGCGATCCCATGGTCTTTGATTTGGTCACGGAAGTGATTTGTCTTTGATTTGTTGATCTAGAGTTGAATTTTAATTAGCTTTTCCCTTTTGTATAATTAGTGTAGTGCTACATTTAGTCTTTGTTTTTGAATAAATTTAACAATTTATATCTTTGGAATTGGTGTCTGTGTCCAATTATTACAGAAATTGAGTTCTACAAGATTCCAGGATTCGTGATAAGGTGATACTATAAATTCACTTCTTAAATTGAAATTTATAAGTGTACCTTACGATACAACTGATAGCACTGCAACTCAGTGTAGGTGTGCGTTCAGTCCGGCAAACACAACACTTCAGTTATGAAAAGCTTTCTACAGGTGATGTATAAATGTAATATTTTCACACATTTGAATAAGTTTGATTTGATACAAGATTTATGAAGTTGACCAAACAAAATGACATAATATTTTTCAGGGAATAAAAATCTCACGACACAATTGGGTAGTCCTTACTGCACACGGGTTGAAAACCACTGAGCCAAGCCACGGTGCTTTTTGGCTTTGCACTGCCACTGAGACTGCCAAGCGAAGACGGTGAGAAGCTTACCTTCGATAGCTCAGTTGGTAGAGCGGAGGACTGTAGGTTTCAGGCAGCAGCCATCCTTAGGTCGCTGGTTCAATTCCGGCTCGAAGGAAGGTGTGATTATGGCTTGACATCGGTTTTGGACGAGCTCCCAAATGTCAAGCCATTGGAATTGCATGAGGACAAGGAGAAAACCCCGGAAATTCGGATTTGTTGTGGAGAACTCGCATTGCCCAAACATCTCATATGCATGTGACCCTTGTCACCTTGAGCCCAGTTTTCTAAACCGGCCAGAAAGCGGTCTGGAACAATCATGAAGCCAACACATTGTGAAGCACTTCACTGAAGCCCGGGTAGCTCAGCCGGTAGAGCATCAGACTTTTAATCTGAGGGTCCAGGGATTGAGTCCCTGTTCGGGCGCCTTGTTGACCAAGGGCCATGATGGTGAAAAGCCTGGATGGCCTTCCAGGTGACAATAAAATATGCAGTTGCGTCTAGGCAAGTTGTCTAGTCCTCTTTGCTTCTTTTGGCAAATATCCAGCCTGGGCAAGTGTTGTCTTCCAGAGGCAAGTCAAGCCAGGAACTCTGAGAGATGTTTTTGCCGTTGACGACGTGTCACTTTAGAACAGCACAACATGCATCTCTACTTGACTTGGCACAATCTGTGAGCGTTGGGCCAACACAACGTGTCCACACATTTGCAGGCGTCTTGAAATACTTGGAATGACCTGTGGCCCCATGCCATGCAGAAGTCCACAGCTATGCGTGTCAGCATGCTCTGCTCCTCATCCCCAATGTGCCACTTGTAAGAACTGTGTAAAAAGCGACAGAGACCAAAAACCTTCGCGGCGCACCAACATGAAAAAAAAAAAAAAGGATTTACTAGGTATTGTCTCACCTGAATGGCAACAGGCTGCTAAAACTATTATCACACGCACATTGCATTTTAAAGTATGTCAGTAAGGGAGTAATTAAAAGGGCAAATGTGTGAAGTGCAAGGAGTGGCCTTTAGTGGTTAGGTAAAAAAGTACACAGACAAACTAAATAATCCCTTGATATAAATCATTTATTTAGTGCAGACAGACCAAGACCAGACACAATAAACTATTCGCAGTAAATATAAATTCACAGCAAAATAGGTTCAGTTCACAATATCCTATAACGAGCTGTATTTAACGAAGTGGTTAAACGTTACAAAGGGCATTACAATTGTTGAAAAACAATAGCACACGGATAAAATATGCTATCCCCGCCGTTTTATTCGATTTGATTAGACGTTTCGCGACCGAAATGTTTTGTGTGCAGACTGAACGCACACCTGAGCCGAGCACGATCACAATACATATCCACAGTTAATCTAAGCAGTATCATATTGTAACCGTTTCGGTCTGTTATCAACCCATCCGGATCCAATACCAGGAGTCAGACACCCTTTTCGGTGGACACGCTGTTGACTTCTCACAAGCACCATCTGCCTTCACAAAGGCAGCGCTAGCAGTGGAAAGAACGAAGAACTGCAGGAGAAACGCCGGGGCTATTTAGAGTCCGATTATTCAACACAGAGGGGGGAAACCAAAGCCAAATGAGACTTAGAGGAACAGGAGACATCCAACAACAGTGTAAAGATAAAAAGGAATTCACCATCTGTCCCTTTAATCAATTGCCTTGCAGTTCCACTGTGTAGCGTTATGTTGGGTTTATTTTGATAAGAGCATTTGGGCTCTGAGCTGAAGCACTGATCTAAAGAAGACCTCTCCACCCCCAAAGTTATCAGATTTCCTTTGCTCATCAGCTTGGAACTGGTTTGCATCAAAGTGACAGTTTTGGGGAGGATGGCACCGAGAAGAGGCCAAATAGGTTGAATCCTGCTATGAGATGTCTGGAGAAAGGGGCCTGTAGGTGATAAAAACTCTTTGAAGTGGACGAGAGCCGAAATCCCGACATAGAGCTACGAACCCGGGCCAACCGGCATTTCCAAAAGATGGCATGGATTGACATCAGTCATAAAACAAGCCCCCCTCCATTAGGACACTGGGGGCTGAAACCGAAATTCAATCTCAAGAACTCAAGAACCAATCACCTATTGATCTGACAGACTATAAGGAACAGTGCACAGTCTCTCTCTCTCTCTCTCTCTCTTTCTCTCTCACCTGAACCAGTAACTCGCTGCCACAGCTCAAGCTGTAGCTCTGTTGCCCGAACCGGAACCAGAAACCAACCAAGTCTTTGCCGGCAACAGAAGAGTTAAACTGGGAGAAGGAGATTGAGCCGTACGAAGAATTCTATTAAAGGACTTTATTAAAGAAAGAACTTTACAGACTGTGCATGTCCGCCTGTGCCCACCTGATCAGTTGAGTTTTACAGCTGGACAATTGAGTAAGTCGAATGTATATGAAAGTGTTCAGTCATTTAAATAGCTATTTGAGTCTTAAGAAACTTGACCCTTGGAACAAACAGGGCCCTGCTTTCCTCAAAGACTTTGTCTTCAAGTAACTACGGTGGAACCCTGCTTACAAAGAAGATTTTGTGCACAACCTTGGAGCCTTCAAACCAGTGGAAAATCTGTTTGGAAAAGACTCTAATTTCGCGAAACCCCAAAATCCAGGTGCATCGACTGAGTGGAAGTTCTTGGACAAAGCCGAACCGCACTGCCTTTGTTCCAAACCACACGGACCATGTGCCGTGTGCTGTGATCTGAGCCCGAAGACAGAGAGGCCTCTCTGCGACGAAGTTCAGATAAGTTTAACAGTTTGGAGTTCATGATTCATGACATTTGAGAAATCAATTAGAAATGTTATTCTGTGATTCATAACTCTAGAATGTGTAATATCATTTAGTTTTCTTAAATATAAATGTGTGTTACATTAAACTGTTTTGTTGATAATTTTAGAAATAAAATCTGTCAACCCCGAGAAATATCTTCTCATTCCTGTTTAACTGTTTAGTCTGAAATTGACACAAGTCAATAGACGTTAGTTTATTGGTGGCCCTGCCTATACTTGATCATTAAATAATAATCAGTTAAGGGAAATTGTGGTAACAAGTAATGATAGGATCTTTCTCGGCACCTAAACGTAAATGAGACTGATATATATATATAACGAGAAGTTACCTGACATAAATACTAACCTGCGTAGTTATTTAATGTCTGACTAACAATACTAACGAGAGACTCACCTTCGTCTTACTAACCGGTATTGTAGTTAATGTGTTTATAACCTTTTTTGTTAAACGATTTGTGTGTTATCATATGCGATCCCATGGTCTTTGATTTGGTCACGGAAGTGATTTGTCTTTGATTTGTTGATCTAGAGTTGAATTTTAATTAGCTTTTCCCTTTTGTATAATTAGTGTAGTGCTACATTTAGTCTTTGTTTTTGAATAAATTTAACAATTTATATCTTTGGAATTGGTGTCTGTGTCCAATTATTACAGAAATTGAGTTCTACAAGATTCCAGGATTCGTGATAAGGTGATACTATAAATTCACTTCTTAAATTGAAATTTATAAGTGTACCTTACGATACAACTGATAGCACTGCAACTCAGTGTAGGTGTGCGTTCAGTCTCAAGAACTGACCTGTGGCCCCATGCCATGCAGAAGTCCACAGCTATGCGTGTCAGCATGCTCTGCTCCTCATCCCCAATGTGCCACTTGTAAGAACTGTGTAAAAAGCGACAGAGAACGTGATCAGCAAAGAAACACAATTCTCCTGAGAACGACAATCATCGTGCCGATCGTAATCTCAGTGCATACCTGGATGCCCAACAAGCCAAGCCAGTGGTTCCCAAGCGTTGTAATGCCACGGCACACTTTGCTGAGACCAAAAACCTTCGCGGCGCACCAACATGAAAAAAAAAAAAGGATTTACTAGGTATTGTCTCACCTGAATGGCAACAGGCTGCTAAAACTATTATCACACGCACATTGCATGTTAAAGTATGTCAGTAAGGGAGTAATTAAAAGGGCAAATGTGTGAAGTGCAAGGAGTGGCCTTTAGTGGTTAGGTAAAAAAGTACACAGACAAACTAAATAATCCCTTGATACAAATGATTTATTTAGTGCAGACAGACCAAGACCAGACACAATAAACTATTCGCAGTAAATATAAATTCACAGCAAAATAGGTTCAGTTCACAATATCCTATAACAAGCTGTATTTAACGAAGTGGTTAAACGTTACAAAGGGCATTACAATTGTTGAAAAACAATAGCACACGGATCAAACATGCTATCCCCGCCGTTTTATTCGATTTGATTAGACGTTTCGCGACCGAAATGTTTTGTGTGCAGACTGAACGCACACCTGAGCCGAGCACGATCACAATACATATCCACAGTTAATCTAAGCAGTATCATATTGTAACCGTTTCGGTCTGTTATCAACCCATCCGGATCCAAAACCAGGAGTCAGACACCCTTTTCGGTGAACACGCTGTTGACTTCTCACAAGCACCATCTGCCTTCACAAAGGCAGCGCTAGCAGTGGAAAGAACGAAGAACTGCAGGAGAAACGCCGGGGCTATTTAGAGCCCGATTATTCAACACAGAGGGGGGAAACCAAAGCCAAATGAGACTTAGAGGAACAGGAGACATCCAACAACAGTGTAAAGATAAAAAGGAATTCACCATCTGTCCCTTTAATCAATTGCCTTGCAGTTCCACTGTGTAGCGTTATGTTGGGTGTATTTTGATAAGAGCATTTGGGCTCTGAGCTGAAGCACTGATCTAAAGAAGACCTCTCCACCCCCAAAGTTAACAGATTTCCTTTGCTCGTCAGCTTGGAACTGGTTTGCATCAAAGTGACAGTTTTGGGGAGGATGGCACTGAGAAGAGGCCAAATAGGTTGAATCCTGCAATGAGATGTCTGGAGAAAGGGGCCTGTAGGTGATAAAATCTCTTTGAAGTGGACGAGAGCCGAAATCCCGACATAGAGCTACGAACCCGGGCCAACCGGCATTTCCAAAAGATGGCATGGATTGACATCAGTCATAAATCAAGCCCCCCTCCATTAGGACACTGGGGGCTGAAACCGAAATCCAATCTCAAGAACTGAAGAACCAATCACCTATTGATCTGACAGACTATAAGGAACAGTGCACAGTCTCTCTCTCTCTCTCTCTCTCTTTCTCTCTCACCTGAACCAGTAACTCGCTGCCACAGCTCAAGCTGTAGCTCTGTTGCCCGAACCGGAACCAGAAACCAACCAAGTCTTTGCCGGCAACAGAAGAGTTAAACTGGGAGAAGGAGATTGAGCCGTACGAAGAATTCTATTAAAGGACTTTATTAAAGAATGAACTTTACAGACTGTGCATGTCCGCCTGTGCCCACCTGATCAGTGGAGTTTTACAGCTGGACAATTGAGTAAGTCGAATGTATATGAAAGTGTTCAGTCATTTAAATAGCTATTTGAGTCTTAAGAAACTTGACCCTTGGAACAAACAGGGCCCTGCTTTCCTCAAAGACTTTGTCTTCAAGTAACTACGGTGGAACCCTGCTTACAAAGAAGATTTTGTGCACAACCTTGGAGCCTTCAAACCAGTGGAAAATCTGTTTGGAAAAGACTCTAATTTCGCGAAACCCCAAAATCCAGGTGCATCGACTGAGTGGAAGTTCTTGGACAAAGCCGAACCGCACTGCCTTTGTTCCAAACCACACGGACCATGTGCCGTGTGCTGTGATCTGAGCCCGAAGACAGAGAGGCCTCTCTGCGACGAAGTTCAGATAAGTTCAACAGTTTGGAGTTCATGATTCATGACATTTGAGAAATCAATTAGAAATGTTATTCTGTGATTCATAACTCTAGAATGTGTAATATCATTTAGTTTTCTTAAATATAAATGTGTGTTACATTAAACTGTTTTGTTGATAATTTTAGAAATAAAATCTGTCAACCCCGAGAAATATCTTCTCATTCCTGTTTAACTGTTTAGTCTGAAATTGACACAAGTCAATAGACGTTAGATTATTGGTGGCCCTGCCTATCCTTGATCATTGAATAATAATCAGTTAAGGGAAATTGTGGTAACAAGTAATGATAGGATCTTTCTCGGCACCTAAACGTAAATGAGACTGATATATATATATAACGAGAAGTTACCTGACATAAATACTAACCTGCGTAGTTATTTAATGTCTGACTAACAATACTAACGAGAGACTCACCTTCGTCTTACTAACCGGTATTGTAGTTAATGTGTTTATAACCTTTTTTGTTTAACGATTTGTGTGTTATCATATGCGATCCCATGGTCTTTGATTTGGTCACGGAAGTGATTTGTCTTTGATTTGTTGATCTAGAGTTGAATTTTAATTAGCTTTTCCCTTTTGTATAATTAGTGTAGTGCTACATTTAGTCTTTGTTTTTGAATAAATTTAACAATTTATATCTTTGGAATTGGTGTCTGTGTCCAATTATTACAGAAATTGAGTTCTACAAGATTCCAGGATTCGTGATAAGGTGATACTATAAATTCACTTCTTAAATTGAAATTTATAAGTGTACCTTACGATACAACTGATAGCACTGCAACTCAGTGTAGGTGTGCGTTCAGTCCGGCAAACACAACATTTCAGTTATGAAACGCTTTCTACAGGTGATGTATAAATGTAATATTTTCACACATTTGAATAAGTTTGATTTGATACAAGATTTATGAAGTTGACCAAACAAAATGACATAATATTTTTCAGGGGATAAAAATGTCACGACACAATTGGGTAGTCCTCACGGCACACGGGTTGAAAACCACTGAGCCAAGCCACGGTGCTTCTTGGCTTTGCACTGCCACTGAGACTGCCAGGCGAAGACGGTGAGAAGCTTACCTTCGATAGCTCAGTTGGTAGAGCGGAGGACTGTAGGTTTCAGGCAGCGGGCATCCTTAGGTCGCTGGTTCAATTCCGGATCGAAGGAAGGCGTGATTATGGTTTGACATCGGTTTTGGACGAGCTCCCAAATGTCAAGCCATTGGATTTGCATGAGGACAAGGAGAAAACCCCGGAAATTCGGATTTGTTGTGGAGAACTCGCATTGCCCAAACATCTCATATGCATGTGACCCTTGTCACCCTGAGCCCAGTTTTCTAAACCGGCCAGAAAGCGGTCTGGAACAATCATGAAGCCAACACATTGTGAAGCACTTCACTGAAGTCCGGGTAGCTCAGCCGGTAGAGCATCAGACTTTTAATCTGAGGGTCCAGGGTTCGAGTCCCTGTTCGGCCGCCTTGTTGACCAAGGGCCATGATGGTGAAAAGCCTGGATGGCCTTCCAGGTGACAATAAAATATGCAGTTGCGTCTAGGCAAGTTGTCTAGTCCTCTTTGCTTCTTTCGGCAAATATCCAGCCTGGGCAAGTGTTGTCTTCCAGAGGCAAGTCAAGCCAGGAACTCTGAGAGATGTTTTTGCCGTTGACGACGTGTCACTTTAGAACAGCACAACATGCATCTCTACTTGACTTGGCACAATCTGTGAGGGTTGGGCCAACACAACGTGTCCACACATTTGCAGGCGTCTTGAAATACTTGGAATGACCTGTGGCCCCATGCCATGCAGAAGTCCACAGCTATGCGTGTCAGCATGCTCTGCTCCTCATCCCCAATGTGCCACTTGTAAGAACTGTGTAAAAAGCGACAGAGACCAAAAACCTTCGCGGCGCACCAACATGAAAAAAAAAAAAAAGGATTTACTAGGTATTGTCTCACCTGAATGGCAACAGGCTGCTAAAACTATTATCACACGCACATTGCATGTTAAAGTATGTCAGTAAGGGATTAATTAAAAGGGCAAATGTGTGAAGTGCAAGGAGTGGCCTTTAGTGGTTAGGTAAAAAAGTACACAGACAAACTAAATAATCCCTTGATATTAATCATTTATTTAGTGCAGACAGACCAAGACCAGACACAATAAACTATTCGCAGTAAATATAAATTCACAGCAAAATAGGTTCAGTTCACAATATCCTATAACGAGCTGTATTTAACGAAGTGGTTAAACATTACAAAGGGCATTACAATTGTTGAAAAACAATAGCACACGGATAAAATATGCTATCCCCGCTGTTTTATTCGATTTGATTAGACGTTTCGCGACCGAAATGTTTTGTGTGCAGACTGAACGCACACCTGAGCCGAGCACGATCACAATACATATCCACAGTTAATCTAAGCAGTATCATATTGTAACCGTTTCGGTCTGTTATCAACCCATCCGGATCCAATACCAGGAGTCAGACACCCTTTTCGGTGGACACGCTGTTGACTTCTCACAAGCACCATCTGCCTTCACAAAGGCAGCGCTAGCAGTGGAAAGAACGAAGAACTGCAGGAGAAACGCCGGGGCTATTTAGAGTCCGATTATTCAACACAGAGGGGGGAAACCAAAGCCAAATGAGACTTAGAGGAACAGGAGACATCCAACAACAGTGTAAAGATAAAAAGGAATTCACCATCTGTCCCTTTAATCAATTGCCTTGCAGTTCCACTGTGTAGCGTTATGTTGGGTTTATTTTGATAAGAGCATTTGGGCTCTGAGCTGAAGCACTGATCTAAAGAAGACCTCTCCACCCCCAAAGTTATCAAATTTCCTTTGCTCATCAGCATGGAACTGGTTTGCATCAAAGTGACAGTTTTGGGGAGGATGGCACCGAGAAGAGGCCAAATAGGTTGAATCCTGCTATGAGATGTCTGGAGAAAGGGGCCTGTAGGTGATAAAAACTCTTTGAAGTGGACGAGAGCCGAAATCCCGACATAGAGCTACGAACCCGGGCCAACCGGCATTTCCAAAAGATGGCATGGATTGACATCAGTCATAAATCAAGCCCCCCTCCATTAGGACACTGGGGGCTGAAACCGAAATCCAATCTCAAGAACTCAAGAACCAATCACCTATTGATCTGACAGACTATAAGGAACAGTGCACAGTCTCTCTCTCTCTCTCTCTCTTTCTCTCTCACCTGAACCAGTAACTCGCTGCCACAGCTCAAGCTGTAGCTCTGTTGCCCGAACCGGAACCAGAAACCAACCAAGTCTTTGCCGGCAACAGAAGAGTTAAACTGGGAGAAGGAGATTGAGCCGTACGAAGAATTCTATTCAAGGACTTTATTAAAGAAAGAACTTTACAGACTGTGCATGTCCGCCTGTGCCCACCTGATCAGTTGAGTTTTACAGCTGGACAATTGAGTAAGTCGAATGTATATGAAAGTGTTCAGTCATTTAAATAGCTATTTGAGTCTTAAGAAACTTGACCCTTGGAACAAACAGGGCCCTGCTTTCCTCAAAGACTTTGTCTTCAAGTAACTACGGTGGAACCCTGCTTACAAAGAAGATTTTGTGCACAACCTTGGAGCCTTCAAACCAGTGGAAAATCTGTTTGGAAAAGACTCTAATTTCGCGAAACCCCAAAATCCAGGTGCATCGACTGAGTGGAAGTTCGTGGACAAAGCCGAACCGCACTGCCTTTGTTCCAAACCACACGGACCATGTGCCGTGTGCTGTGATCTGAGCCCGAAGACAGAGAGGCCTCTCTGCGACGAAGTTCAGATAAGTTTAACAGTTTGGAGTTCATGATTCATGACATTTGAGAAATCAATTAGAAATGTTATTCTGTGATTCATAACTCTAGAATGTGTAATATCATTTAGTTTTCTTAAATATAAATGTGTGTTACATTAAACTGTTTTGTTGATAATTTTAGAAATAAAATCTGTCAACCCCGAGAAATATCTTCTCATTCCTGTTTAACTGTTTAGTCTGAAATTGACACAAGTCAATAGACGTTAGATTATTGGTGGCCCTGCCTATCCTTGATCATTGAATAATAATCAGTTAAGGGAAATTGTGGTAACAAGTAATGATAGGATCTTTCTCGGCACCTAAACGTAAATGAGACTGATATATATATATATAACGAGAAGTTACCTGACATAAATACTAAACTGCGTAGTTATTTAATGTCTGACTAACAATACTAACGAGAGACTCACCTTCGTCTTACTAACCGGTATTGTAGTTAATGTGTTTATAACCTTTTTTGTTTAACGATTTGTGTGTTATCATATGCGATCCCATGGTCTTTGATTTGGTCACGGAAGTGATTTGTCTTTGATTTGTTGATCTAGAGTTGAATTTTAATTAGCTTTTCCCTTTTGTATAATTAGTGTAGTGCTACATTTAGTCTTTGTTTTTGAATAAATTTAACAATTTATATCTTTGGAATTGGTGTCTGTGTCCAATTATTACAGAAATTGAGTTCTACAAGATTCCAGGATTCGTGATAAGGTGATACTATAAATTCACTTCTTAAATTGAAATTTATAAGTGTACCTTACGATACAATTGATAGTACTGCAACTCAGTGTAGGTGTGCGTTCAGTCCGGCAAACACAACATTTCAGTTATGAAACGCTTTCTACAGGTGATGTATAAATGTAATATTTTCACACATTTGAATAAGTTTGATTTGATACAAGATTTATGAAGTTGACCAAACAAAATGACATAATATTTTTCAGGGAATAAAAATCTCACGACACAATTGGGTAGTCCTCACGGCACACGGGTTGAAAACCACTGAGCCAAGCCACGGTGCTTCTTGGCTTTGCACTGCCACTGAGACTGCCAGGCGAAGACAGTGAGAAGCTTACCTTCGATAGCTCAGTTGGTAGAGCGGAGGACTGTAGGTTTCAGGCAGCGGGCATCCTTAGGTCGCTGGTTCAATTCCGGCTCGAAGGAAGGCGTGATTATGGTTTGACAACGGTTTTGGACGAGCTCCCAAATGTCAAGCCATTGGATTTGCATGAGGACAAGGAGAAAACCCCGGAAATTCGGATTTGTTGTGGAGAACTCGCATTGCCCAAACATCTCATATGCATGTGACCCTTGTCACCCTGAGCCCAGTTTTCTAAACCGGCCAGAAAGCGGTCTGGAACAATCATGAAGCCAACACATTGTGAAGCACTTCACTGAAGCCCGGGTAGCTCAGCCGGTAGAGCATCAGACTTTTAATCTGAGGGTCCAGGGTTCGAGTCCCTGTTCGGGCACCTTGTTGACCAAGGGCCATGATGGTGAAAAGCCTGGATGGCCTTCCAGGTGACAATAAAATATGCAGTTGCGTCTAGGCAAGTTGTCTAGTCCTCTTTGCTTCTTTCGGCAAATATCCAGCCTGGGCAAGTGTTGTCTTCCAGAGGCAAGTCAAGCCAGGAACTCTGAGAGATGTTTTTGCCGTTGACGACGTGTCACTTTAGAACAGCACAACATGCATCTCTACTTGACTTGGCACAATCTGTGAGGGTTGGGCCAACACAACGTGTCCACACATTTGCAGGCGTCTTGAAATACTTGGAATGACCTGTGGCCCCATGCCATGCAGAAGTCCACAGCTATGCGTGTCAGCATGCTCTGCTCCTCATCCCCAATGTGCCACTTGTAAGAACTGTGTAAAAAGCGACAGAGACCAAAAACCATCGCGGCGCACCAACATGAAAAAAAAAAAAAGGATTTACTAGGTATTGTCTCACCTGAATGGCAACAGGCTGCTAAAACTATTATCACACGCACATTGCATGTTAAAGTATGTCAGTAAGGGATTAATTAAAAGGGCAAATGTGTGAAGTGCAAGGAGTGGCCTTTAGTGGTTAGGTAAAAAAGTACACAGACAAACTAAATAATCCCTTGATATAAATCATTTATTTAGTGCAGACAGACCAAGACCAGACACAATAAACTATTCGCAGTAAATATAAATTCACAGCAAAATAGGTTCAGTTCACAATATCCTATAACGAGCTGTATTTAACGAAGTGGTTAAACATTACAAAGGGCATTACAATTGTTGAAAAACAATAGCACACGGATAAAATATGCTATCCCCGCCGTTTTATTCGATTTGATTAGACGTTTCGCGACCGAAATGTTTTGTGTGCAGACTGAACGCACACCTGAGCCGAGCACGATCACAATACATATCCACAGTTAATCTAAGCAGTATCATATTGTAACCGTTTCGGTCTGTTATCAACCCATCCGGATCCAATACCAGGAGTCAGACACCCTTTTCGGTGGACACGCTGTTGACTTCTCACAAGCACCATCTGCCTTCACAAAGGCAGCGCTAGCAGTGGAAAGAACGAAGAACTGCAGGAGAAACGCCGGGGCTATTTAGAGTCCGATTATTCAACACAGAGGGGGGAAACCAAAGCCAAATGAGACTTAGAGGAACAGGAGACATCCAACAACAGTGTAAAGATAAAAAGGAATTCACCATCTGTCCCTTTAATCAATTGCCTTGCAGTTTCACTGTGTAGCGTTATGTTGGGTTTATTTTGATAAGAGCATTTGGGCTCTGAGCTGAAGCACTGATCTAAAGAAGACCTCTCCACCCCCAAAGTTATCAGATTTCCTTTGCTCATCAGCTTGGAACTGGTTTGCATCAAAGTGACAGTTTTGGGGAGGATGGCACCGAGAAGAGGCCAAATAGGTTGAATCCTGCTATGAGATGTCTGGAGAAAGGGGCCTGTAGGTGATAAAAACTCTTTGAAGTGGACGAGAGCCGAAATCCCGACATAGAGCTACGAACCCGGGCCAACCGGCATTTCCAAAAGATGGCATGGATTGACATCAGTCATAAATCAAGCCCCCCTCCATTAGGACACTGGGGGCTGAAACCGAAATCCAATCTCAAGAACTCAAGAACCAATCACCTATTGATCTGACAGACTATAAGGAACAGTGCACAGTCTCTCTCTCTCTCTCTCTCTTTCTCTCTCACCTGAACCAGTAACTCGCTGCCACAGCTCAAGCTGTAGCTCTGTTGCCCGAACCGGAACCAGAAACCAACCAAGTCTTTGCTGGCAACAGAAGAGTTAAACTGGGAGAAGGAGATTGAGCCGTACGAAGAATTCTATTAAAGGACTTTATTAAAGAAAGAACTTTACAGACTGTGCATGTCCGCCTGTGCCCACCTGATCAGTTGAGTTTTACAGCTGGACAATTGAGTAAGTCGAATGTATATGAAAGTGTTCAGTCATTTAAATAGCTATTTGAGTCTTAAGAAACTTGACCCTTGGAACAAACAGGGCCCTGCTTTCCTCAAAGACTTTGTCTTCAAGTAACTACGGTGGAACCCTGCTTACAAAGAAGATTTTGTGCACAACCTTGGAGCCTTCAAACCAGTGGAAAATCTGTTTGGAAAAGACTCTAATTTCGCGAAACCCCAAAATCCAGGTGCATCGACTGAGTGGAAGTTCGTGGACAAAGCCGAACCGCACTGCCTTTGTTCCAAACCACACGGACCATGTGCCGTGTGCTGTGATCTGAGCCCGAAGACAGAGAGGCCTCTCTGCGACGAAGTTCAGATAAGTTTAACAGTTTGGAGTTCATGATTCATGACATTTGAGAAATCAATTAGAAATGTTATTCTGTGATTCATAACTCTAGAATGTGTAATATCATTTAGTTTTCTTAAATATAAATGTGTGTTACATTAAACTGTTTTGTTGATAATTTTAGAAATAAAATCTGTCAACCCCGAGAAATATCTTCTCATTCCTGTTTAACTGTTTAGTCTGAAATTGACACAAGTCAATAGACGTTAGATTATTGGTGGCCCTGCCTATCCTTGATCATTGAATAATAATCAGTTAAGGGAAATTGTGGTAACAAGTAATGATAGGATCTTTCTCGTCACCTAAACGTAAATGAGACTGATTTATATATATAACGAGAAGTTACCTGACATAAATACTAACCTGCGTAGTTATTTAATGTCTGACTAACAATACTAAGGAGAGACTCACCTTCGTCTTACTAACCGGTATTGTAGTTAATGTGTTTATAACCTTTTTTGTTTAACGATTTGTGTGTTATCATATGCGATCCCATGGTCTTTGATTTGGTCACGGAAGTGATTTGTCTTTGATTTGTTGATCTAGAGTTGAATTTTAATTAGCTTTTCCCTTTTGTATAATTAGTGTAGTGCTACATTTAGTTTATGTTTTTTGAATAAATTTAACAATTTATATCTTTGGAATTGGTGTCTGTGTCTAATTATTACAGAAATTGAGTTCTACAAGATTCCAGGATTCATGATAAGGTGATACTATAAATTCACTTCTTAAATTGAAATTTATAAGTGTACCTTACGATACAACTGATAGCACTGCAACTCAGTGTAGGTGTGCGTTCAGTCCGGCAAACACAACATTTCAGTTATGAAACGCTTTCTACAGGTGATGTATAAATGTAATATTTTCACACATTTGAATAAGTTTGATTTGATACAAGATTTATGAAGTTGACCAAACAAAATGACATAATATTTTTCAGGGGATAAAAATCTCACGACACAATTGGGTAGTCCTCACGGCACACGGGTTGAAAACCACTGAGCCAAGCCACGGTGCTTCTTGGCTTTGCACTGCCACTGAGACTGCCAGGCGAAGACGGTGAGAAGCTTACCTTCGATAGCTCAGTTGGTAGAGCGGAGGACTGTAGGTTTCAGGCAGCAGGCATCCTTAGGTCGCTGGTTCAATTCCGGCTCGAAGGAAGGCGTGATTATGGTTTGACATCGGTTTTGGACGAGCTCCCAAATGTCAAGCCATTGGAATTGCATGAGGACAAGGAGAAAACCCCGGAAATTCGGATTTGTTGTGGAGAACTCGCATTGCCCAAACATCTCATATGCATGTGACCCTTGTCACCCTGAGCCCAGTTTTCTAAACCGGCCAGAAAGCGGTCTGGAACAATCATGAAGCCAACACATTGTGAAGCACTTCACTGAAGCCCGGGTAGCTCAGCCGGTAGCGCATCAGACTTTTAATCTGAGGGTCCAGGGTTTGAGTCCCTGATCGGGCGCCTTGTTGACCAAGGGCCATGATGGTGAAAAGCCTGGATGGCCTTCCAGGTGACAATAAAATATGCAGTTGCGTCTAGGCAAGTTGTCTAGTCCTCTTTGCTTCTTTTGGCAAATATCCAGCCTGGGCAAGTGTTGTCTTCCAGAGGCAAGTCAAGCCAGGAACTCTGAGAGATGTTTTTGCCGTTGACGACGTGTCACTTTAGAACAGCACAACATGCATCTCTACTTGACTTGGTACAATCTGTGAGGGTTGGGCCAACACAACGTGTCCACACATTTGCAGGCGTCTTGAAATACTTGGAATGACCTGTGGCCCCATGCCATGCAGAAGTCCACAGCTATGCGTGTCAGCATGCTCTGCTCCTCATCCCCAATGTGCCACTTGTAAGAACTGTGTAAAAAGCGACAGAGAACGTGATCAGCAAAGAAACACAATTCTCCTGAGAATGACAATCATCGTGCCGATCGTAATCTCAGTGCATACCTGGATGCCCAACAAGCCAAGCCAGTGGTTCCCAAGCGTTGTAATGCCACGGCACACTTTGCTGAGACCAAAAACCTTCGCGGCGCACCAACATGAAAAAAAAAAAAAGGATTTACTAGGTATTGTCTCACCTGAATGGCAACAGGCTGCTAAAACTATTATCACACGCACATTGCATGTTAAAGTATGTCAGTAAGGGAGTAATTAAAAGGGCAAATGTGTGAAGTGCAAGGAGTGGCCTTTAGTGGTTAGGTAAAAAAGTACACAGACAAACTAAATAATCCCTTGATACAAATGATTTATTTAGTGCAGACAGACCAAGACCAGACACAATAAACTATTCGCAGTAAATATAAATTCACAGCAAAATAGGTTCAGTTCACAATATCCTATAACGAGCTGTATTTAACGAAGTGGTTAAACGTTACAAAGGGCATTACAATTGTTGAAAAACAATAGCACACGGATCAAACATGCTATCCCCGCCGTTTTATTCGATTTGATTAGACGTTTCGCGACCGAAATGTTTTGTGTGCAGACTGAACGCACACCTGAGCCGAGCACGATCACAATACATATCCACAGTTAATCTAAGCAGTATCATATTGTAACCGTTTCGGTCTGTTATCAACCCATCCGGATCCAAAACCAGGAGTCAGACACCCTTTTCGGTGGACACGCTGTTGACTTCTCACAAGCACCATCTGCCTTCACAAAGGCAGCGCTAGCAGTGGAAAGAACGAAGAACTGCAGGAGAAACGCCGGGGCTATTTAGAGCCCGATTATTCAACACAGAGGGGGGAAACCAAAGCCAAATGAGACTTAGAGGAACAGGAGACATCCAACAACAGTGTAAAGATAAAAAGGAATTCACCATCTGTCCCTTTAATTAATTGCCTTGCAGTTCCACTGTGTAGCGTTATGTTGGGTGTATTTTGATAAGAGCATTTGGGCTCTGAGCTGAAGCACTGATCTAAAGAAGACCTCTCCACCCCCAAAGTTATCAGATTTCCTTTGCTCATCAGCTTGGAACTGGTTTGCATCAAAGTGACAGTTTTGGGGAGGATGGCACCGAGAAGAGGCCAAATAGGTTGAATCCTGCAATGAGATGTCTGGAGAAAGGGGCCTGTAGGTGATAAAATCTCTTTGAAGTGGACGAGAGCCGAAATCCCGACATAGAGCTACGAACCCGGGCCAACCGGCATTTCCAAAATAAAACGGCGGGGATAGCATATTTTATCCGTGTGCTATTGTTTTTCAACAATTGTAATGCCCTTTGTAACGTTTAACCACTTCGTTAAATACAGCTCGTTATAGGATATTGTGAACTGAACCTATTTTGCTGTGAATTTATATTTACTGCGAATAGTTTATTGTGTCTGGTCTTGGTCTGTCTGCACTAAATAAATGATTTATATCAAGGGATTATTTAGTTTGTCTGTGTACTTTTTTACCTAACCACTGAAGGCCACTCCTTGCACTTCACACATTTGCCCTTTTAATTACTCCCTTACTGACATACTTTAACATGCAATGTGCGTGTGATAATAGTTTTAGCAGCCTGTTGCCATTCAGGTGAGACAATACCTAGTAAATCCTTTTTTTTTTTTTCATGTTGGTGCGCCGCGAAGGTTTTTGGTCTCAGCAAAGTGTGCCGTGGCATTACAACGCTTGGGAACCACTGGCTTGGCTTGTTGGGCATCCAGGTATGCACTGAGATTACGATCGGCACGATGATTGTCATTCTCAGGAGAATTGTGTTTCTTTGCTGATCACGTTCTCTGTCGCTTTTTACACAGTTCTTACAAGTGGCACATTGGGGATGAGGAGCAGAGCATGCTGACACGCATAGCTGTGGACTTCTGCATGGCATGGGGCCACAGGTCAGTTCTTGAGACTGAACGCACACCTACACTGAGTTGCAGTGCTATCAGTTGTATCGTAAGGTACACTTATAAATTTCAATTTAAGAAGTGAATTTATAGTATCACCTTATCACGAATCCTGGAATCTTGTAGAACTCAATTTCTGTAATAATTGGACACAGACACCAATTCCAAAGATATAAATTGTTAAATTTATTCAAAAACAAAGACTAAATGTAGCACTACACTAATTATACAAAAGGGAAAAGCTAATTAAAATTCAACTCTAGATCAACAAATCAAAGACAAATCACTTCCGTGACCAAATCAAAGACCATGGGATCGCATATGATAACACACAAATCGTTTAACAAAAAAGGTTATAAACACATTAACTACAATACCGGTTAGTAAGACGAAGGTGAGTCTCTCCTTAGTATTGTTAGTCAGACATTAAATAACTACGCAGGTTAGTATTTATGTCAGGTAACTTCTCGTTATATATATATATATCAGTCTCATTTACGTTTAGGTGCCGAGAAAGATCCTATCATTACTTGTTACCACAATTTCCCTTAACTGATTATTATTTAATGATCAAGTATAGGCAGGGCCACCAATAATCTAACGTCTATTGACTTGTGTCAATTTCAGACTAAACAGTTAAACAGGAATGAGAAGATATTTCTCGGGGTTGACAGATTTTATTTCTAAAATTATCAACAAAACAGTTTAATGTAACACACATTTATATTTAAGAAAACTAAATGATATTACACATTCTAGAGTTATGAATCACAGAATAACATTTCTAATTGATTTCTCAAATGTCATGAATCATGAACTCCAAACTGTTAAACTTATCTGAACTTCGTCGCAGAGAGGCCTCTCTGTCTTCGGGCTCAGATCACAGCACACGGCACATGGTCCGTGTGGTTTGGAACAAAGGCAGTGCGGTTCGGCTTTATCCAAGAACTTCCATTCAGTCGATGCACCTGGATTTTGGGGTTTCGCGAAATTAGAGTCTTTTCCAAACAGATTTTCCACTGGTTTGAAGGCTCCAAGGTTGTGCACAAAATCTTCTTTGTAAGCAGGGTTCCACCGTAGTTACTTGAAGACAAAGTCTTTGAGGAAAGCAGGGCCTTGTTTGTTCCAAGGGTCAAGTTTCTTAAGACTCAAATAGCTATTTAAATGACTGAACACTTTCATATACATTCGACTTACTCAATTGTCCAGCTGTAAAACTCCACTGATCAGGTGGGCACAGGCGGACATGCACAGTCTGTAAAGTTCTTTCTTTAATAAAGTCCTTTAATAGAATTCTTCGTACGGCTCAATCTCCTTCTCCCAGTTTAACTCTTCTGTTGCCGGCAAAGACTTGGTTGGTTTCTGGTTCCGGTTCGGGCAACAGAGCTACAGCTTGAGCTGTGGCAGCGAGTTACTGGTTCAGGTGAGAGAGAAAGAGAGAGAGAGAGAGAGAGAGACTGTGCACTGTTCCTTATAGTCTGTCAGATCAATAGGTGATTGGTTCTTCAGTTCTTGAGATTGAATTTCGGTTTCAGCCCCCAGTGTCCTAATGGAGGGGGGCTTGATTTATGACTGATGTCAATCCATGCCATCTTTTGGAAATGCCGGTTGGCCCGGGTTCGTAGCTCTATGTCGGGATTTCGGCTCTCGTCCACTTCAAAGAGTTTTTATCACCTACAGGCCCCTTTCTCCAGACATCTCATTGCAGGATTCAACCTATTTGGCCTCTTCTCGGTGCCATCCTCCCCAAAACTGTCACTTTGATGCAAACCAGTTCCAAGCTGATGAGCAAAGGAAATCTAATAACTTTGGGGGTGGAGAGGTCTTCTTTAGATCAGTGCTTCAGCTCAGAGCCCAAATGCTCTTATCAAAATACACCCAACATAACGCTACACAGTGGAACTGCAAGGCAATTGATTAAAGGGACAGATGGTGAATTCCTTTTTATCTTTACACTGTTGTTGGATGTCTCCTGTTCCTCTAAGTCTCATTTGGCTTTGGTTTCCCCCCTCTGTGTTGAATAATCGGGCTCTAAATAGCCCCGGCGTTTCTCCTGCAGTTCTTCGTTCTTTCCACTGCTAGCGCTGCCTTTGTGAAGGCAGATGGTGCTTGTGAGAAGTCAACAGCGTGTCCACCGAAAAGGGTGTCTGACTCCTGGTTTTGGATCCGGATGGGTTGATAACAGACTGAAACGGTTACAATATGATACTGTTTAGATTAACTGTGGATATGTATTGTGATCGTACTCGGCTCAGGTGTGCGTTCAGTCTGCACACAAAACATTTCGGTCGCGAAACGTCTAATCAAATCGAATAAAACGGCGGGGATAGCATGTTTGATCCGTGTGCTATTGTTTTTCAACAATTGTAATGCCCTTTGTAACGTTTAACCACTTCGTTAAATACAGCTTGTTATAGGATATTGTGAACTGAACCTATTTTGCTGTGAATTTATATTTACTGCGAATAGTTTATTGTGTCTGGTCTTGGTCTGTCTGCACTAAATAAATGATTTGTATCAAGGGATTATTTAGTTTGTCTGTGTACTTTTTTACCTAACCACTAAAGGCCACTCCTTGCACTTCACACATTTGCCCTTTTAATTACTCCCTTACTGACATACTTTAACATGCAATGTGCGTGTGATAATAGTTTTAGCAGCCTGTTGCCATTCAGGTGAGACAATACCTAGTAAATCCTTTTTTTTTTTTTTCATGTTGGTGCGCCGCGAAGGTTTTTGGTCTCTGTCGCTTTTTACACAGTTCTTACAAGTGGCACATTGGGGATGAGGAGCAGAGCATGCTGACACGCATAGCTGTGGACTTCTGCATGGCATGGGGCCACAGGTCATTCCAAGTATTTCAAGACGCCTGCAAATGTGTGGACACGTTGTGTTGGCCCAACCCTCATAGATTGTGCCAAGTCAAGTAGAGATGCATGTTGTGCTGTTCTAAAGTGACACGTCGTCAACGGCAAAAACATCTCTCAGAGTTCCTGGCTTGACTTGCCTCTGGAAGACAACACTTGCCCAGGCTGGATATTTGCCAAAAGAAGCAAAGAGGACTAGACAACTTGCCTAGACGCAACTGCATATTTTATTGTCACCTGGAAGGCCATCCAGGCTTTTCGCCATCATGGCCCTTGGTCAACAAGGCGCCCGAACAGGGACTCAAACCCTGGACCCTCAGATTAAAAGTCTGATGTGCTACCGGCTGAGCTACCCGGGCTTCAGTGAAGTGCTTCACAATGTGTTGGCTTCATGATTGTTCCAGACCGCTTTCTGGCCGGTTTAGAAAACTGGGCTCAGGGTGACAAGGGTCACATGCATATGAGATGTTTGGGCAATGCGAGTTCTCCACAACAAATCCGAATTTCCGGGGTTTTCTCCTTGTCCTCATGCAATTCCAATGGCTTGACATTTGGGAGCTCGTCCAAAACCGATGTCAAACCATAATCACGCCTTCCTTCGAGCCGGAATTGAACCAGCGACCTAAGGATGCCCGCTGCCTGAAACCTACAGTCCTCCGCTCTACCAACTGAGCTATCGAAGGTAAGCTTCTCACCGTCTTCGCCTGGCAGTCTCAGTGGCAGTGCAAAGCCAAGAAGCACCGTGGCTTGGCTCAGTGGTTTTCAACCCGTGTGCCGTGAGGACTACCCAATTGTGTCGTGAGATTTTTATCCCCTGAAAAATATTATGTCATTTTGTTTGGTCAACTTCATAAATCTTGTATCAAATCAAACTTATTCAAATGTGTGAAAATATTACATTTATACATCACCTGTAGAAAGCGTTTCATAACTGAAATGTTGTGTTTGCCGGACTGAACGCACACCTACACTGAGTTGCAGTGCTATCAGTTGTATCGTAAGGTACACTTATAAATTTCAATTTAAGAAGTGAATTTATAGTATCACCTTATCACGAATCCTGGAATCTTGTAGAACTCAATTTCTGTAATAATTGGACACAGACACCAATTCCAAAGATATAAATTGTTAAATTTATTCAAAAACAAAGACTAAATGTAGCACTACACTAATTATACTAAAGGGAAAAGCTAATTAAAATTCAACTCTAGATCAACAAATCAAAGACAAATCACTTCCGTGACCAAATCAAAGACCATGGGATCGCATATGATAACACACAAATCGTTAAACAAAAAAGGTTATAAACACATTAACTACAATACCGGTTAGTAAGACGAAGGTGAGTCTCTCGTTAGTATTGTTAGTCAGACATTAAATAACTACGCAGGTTAGTATTTATGTCAGGTAACTTCTCGTTATATATATATATCAGTCTCATTTACGTTTAGGTGCCGAGAAAGATCCTATCATTACTTGTTACCACAATTTCCCTTAACTGATTATTATTCAATGATCAAGGATAGGCAGGGCCACCAATAATCTAACGTCTATTGACTTGTGTCAATTTCAGACTAAACAGTTAAACAGGAATGAGAAGATATTTCTCGGGGTTGACAGATTTTATTTCTAAAATTATCAACAAAACAGTTTAATGTAACACACATTTATATTTAAGAAAACTAAATGATATTACACATTCTAGAGTTATGAATCACAGAATAACATTTCTAATTGATTTCTCAAATGTCATGAATCATGAACTCCAAACTGTTAAACTTATCTGAACTTCGTCGCAGAGAGGCCTCTCTGTCTTCGGGCTCAGATCACAGCACACGGCACATGGTCCGTGTGGTTTGGAACAAAGGCAGTGCGGTTCGGCTTTGTCCAAGAACTTCCACTCAGTCGATGCACCTGGATTTTGGGGTTTCGCGAAATTAGAGTCTTTTCCAAACAGATTTTCCACTGGTTTGAAGGCTCCAAGGTTGTGCACAAAATCTTCTTTGTAAGCAGGGTTCCACCGTAGTTACTTGAAGACAAAGTCTTTGAGGAAAGCAGGGCCCTGTTTGTTCCAAGGGTCAAGTTTCTTAAGACTCAAATAGCTATTTAAATGACTGAACACTTTCATATACATTCGACTTACTCAATTGTCCAGCTGTAAAACTCCACTGATCAGGTGGGCACAGGCGGACATGCACAGTCTGTAAAGTTCATTCTTTAATAAAGTCCTTTAATAGAATTCTTCGTACGGCTCAATCTCCTTCTCCCAGTTTAACTCTTCTGTTGCCGGCAAAGACTTGGTTGGTTTCTGGTTCCGGTTCGGGCAACAGAGCTACAGCTTGAGCTGTGGCAGCGAGTTACTGGTTCAGGTGAGAGAGAAAGAGAGAGAGAGAGAGAGAGAGAGAGACTGTGCACTGTTTCTTATAGTCTGTCAGATCAATAGGTGATTGGTTCTTGAGTTCTTGAGATTGGATTTCGGTTTCAGCCCCCAGTGTCCTAATGAAGGGGGGCTTGATTTATGACTGATGTCAATCCATGCCATCTTTTGGAAATGCCGGTTGGCCCGGGTTCGTAGCTCTATGTCGGGATTTCGGCTCTCGTCCACTTCAAAGAGATTTTATCACCTACAGGCCCCTTTCTCCAGACATCTCATTGCAGGATTCAACCTATTTGGCCTCTTCTCAGTGCCATCCTCCCCAAAACTGTCACTTTGATGCAAACCAGTTCCAAGCTGACGAGCAAAGGAAATCTGATAACTTTGGGGGTGGAGAGGTCTTCTTTAGATCAGTGCTTCAGCTCAGAGCCCAAATGCTCTTATCAAAATACACCCAACATAACGCTACACAGTGGATCTGCAAGGCAATTGATTAAAGGGACAGATGGTGAATTCCTTTTTATCTTTACACTGTTGTTGGATGTCTCCTGTTCCTCTAAGTCTCATTTGGCTTTGGTTTCCCCCCTCTGTGTTGAATAATCGGGCTCAAAATAGCCCCGGCGTTTCTCCTGCAGTTCTTCGTTCTTTCCACTGCTAGCGCTGCCTTTGTGAAGGCAGATGGTGCTTGTGAGAAGTCAACAGCGTGTCCACCGAAAAGGGTGTCTGACTCCTGGTTTTGGATCCGGATGGGTTGATAACAGACCGAAACGGTTACAATATGATACTGCTTAGATTAACTGTGGATATGTATTGTGATCGTGCTCGGCTCAGGTGTGCGTTCAGTCTGCACACAAAACATTTCGGTCGCGAAACGTCTAATCAAATCGAATAAAACGGCGGGGATAGCATGTTTGATCCGTGTGCTATTGTTTTTCAACAATTGTAATGCCCTTTGTAACGTTTAACCACTTCGTTAAATACAGCTTGTTATAGGATATTGTGAACTGAACCTATTTTGCTGTGAATTTATATTTACTGCGAATAGTTTATTGTGTCTGGTCTTGGTCTGTCTGCACTAAATAAATCATTTGTATCAAGGGATTATTTAGTTTGTCTGTGTACTTTTTTACCTAACCACTAAAGGCCACTCCTTGCACTTCACACATTTGCCCTTTTAATTACTCCCTTACTGACATACTTTAACATGCAATGTGCGTGTGATAATAGTTTTAGCAGCCTGTTGCCATTCAGGTGAGACAATACCTAGTAAATCCTTTTTTTTTTTTTCATGTTGGTGCGCCGCGAAGGTTTTTGGTCTCAGCAAAGTGTGCCGTGGCATTACAACGCTTGGGAACCACTGGCTTGGCTTGTTGGGCATCCAGGTATGCACTGAGATTACGATCGGCACGATGATTGTCGTTCTCAGGAGAATTGTGTTTCTTTGCTGATCACGTTCTCTATCGCTTTTTACACAGTTCTTACAAGTGGCACATTGGGGATGAGGAGCAGAGCATGCTGACACGCATAGCTGTGGACTTCTGCATGGCATGGGGCCACAGGTCATTCCAAGTATTTCAAGACGCCTGCAAATGTGTGGACACGTTGTGTTGGCCCAACGCTCACAGATTGTGCCAAGTCAAGTAGAGATGCATGTTGTGCTGTTCTAAAGTGACACGTCGTCAACGGCAAAAACATCTCTCAGAGTTCCTGGCTTGACTTGCCTCTGGAAGACAACACTTGCCCAGGCTGGATATTTGCCAAAAGAAGCAAAGAGGACTAGACAACTTGCCTAGACGCAACTGCATATTTTATTGTCACCTGGAAGGCCATCCAGGCTTTTCACCATCATGGCCCTTGGTCAACAAGGCGCCCGAACAGGGACTCAAACCCTGGACCCTCATATTAAAAGTCTGATGCTCTACCGGCTGAGCTACCCGGGCTTCAGTGAAGTGCTTCACAATGTGTTGGCTTCATGATTGTTCCAGACCGCTTTCTGGCCGGTTTAGAAAACTGGGCTCAGGGTGACAAGGGTCACATGCATATGAGATGTTTGGGCAATGCGAGTTCTCCACAACAAATCCGAATTTCCGGGGTTTTCTCCTTGTCCACATGCAATTCCAATGGCTTGACATTTGGGAGCTCGTCCAAAACCGATGTCAAACCATAATCACGCCTTCCTTCGAGCCGGAATTGAACCAGCGACCTAAGGATGCACGCTGCCTGAAACCTACAGTCCTCCGCTCTACCAACTGAGCTATCCAAGGTTAGCTTCTCACCATCATCGCCTGGCAGTCTCAGTGGCAGTGCAAAGCCAAGAAGCACCGTGGCTTGGCTCAGTGGTTTTCAATCCGTGTGCCGTGAGGACTACCCAATTGTGTCGTGAGATTTTTATTCCCTGAAAAATATTATGTCATTTTGTTTGGTCAACTTCATAAATCTTGTATCAAATCAAACTTATTCAAATGTGTGAAAATATTACATTTATACATCACCTGTAGAAAGCGTTTCATAACTGAAATGTTGTGTTTGCCGGACTGAACGCACACCTACACTGAGTTGCAGTGCTATCAGTTGTATCGTAAGGTACACTTATAAATTTCAATTTAAGAAGTGAATTTATAGTATCACCTTATCACGAATCCTGGAATCTTGTAGAACTCAATTTCTGTAATAATTGGACACAGACACCAATTCCAAAGATATAAATTGTTAAATTTATTCAAAAACAAAGACTAAATGTAGCACTACACTAATTATACAAAGGGAAAAGCTAATTAAAATTCAACTCTAGATCAACAAATCAAAGACAAATCACTTCCGTGACCAAATCAAAGACCATGGGATCGCATATGATAACACACAAATCGTTAAACAAAAAAGGTTATAAACACATTAACTACAATACCGGTTAGTAAGACGAAGGTGAGTCTCTCGTTAGTATTGTTAGTCAGACATTAAATAACTACGCAGGTTAGTATTTATGTCAGGTAACTTCTCGTTATATATATATATCAGTCTCATTTACGTTTAGGTGCCGAGAAAGATCCTATCATTACTTGTTACCACAATTTCCCTTAACTGATTATTATTCAATGATCAAGGATAGGCAGGGCCACCAATAATCTAACGTCTATTGACTTGTGTCAATTTCAGACTAAACAGTTAAACAGGAATGAGAAGATATTTCTCGGGGTTGACAGATTTTATTTCTAAAATTATCAACAAAACAGTTTAATGTAACACACATTTATATTTAAGAAAACTAAATGATATTACACATTCTAGAGTTATGAATCACAGAATAACATTTCTAATTGATTTCTCAAATGTCATGAATCATGAACTCCAAACTGTTAAACTTATCTGAACTTCGTCGCAGAGAGGCCTCTCTGTCTTCGGGCTCAGATCACAGCACACGGCACATGGTCCGTGTGGTTTGGAACAAAGGCAGTGCGGTTCGGCTTTGTCCAAGAACTTCCACTCAGTCGATGCACCTGGAAGTTGGGGTTTCGCGAAATTAGAGTCTTTTCCAAACAGATTTTCCACTGGTTTGAAGGCTCCAAGGTTGTGCACAAAATCTTCTTTGTAAGCAGGGTTCCACCGTAGTTACTTGAAGACAAAGTCTTTGAGGAAAGCAGGGCCCTGTTTGTTCCAAGGGTCAAGTTTCTTAAGACTCAAATAGCTATTTAAATGACTGAACACTTTCATATACATTCGACTTACTCAATTGTCCAGCTGTAAAACTCAACTGATCAGGTGGGCACAGGCGGACATGCACAGTCTGTAAAGTTCTTTCTTTAATAAAGTCCTTTAATAGAATTCTTCGTACGGCTCAATCTCCTTCTCCCAGTTTAACTCTTCTGTTGCCGGCAAAGACTTGGTTGGTTTCTGGTTCCGGTTCGGGCAACAGAGCTACAGCTTGAGCTGTGGCAGCGAGTTACTGGTTCAGGTGAGAGAGAAAGAGAGAGAGAGAGAGAGAGACTGTGCACTGTTCCTTATAGTCTGTCAGATCAATAGGTGATTGGTTCTTGAGTTCTTGAGATTGGATTTCGGTTTCAGCCCCCAGTGTCCTAATGGAGGGGGGCTTGATTTATGACTGATGTCAATCCATGCCATCTTTTGGAAATGCCGGTTGGCCCGGGTTCGTAGCTCTATGTCGGGATTTCGGCTCTCGTCCACTTCAAAGAGTTTTTATCACCTACAGGCCCCTTTCTCCAGACATCTCATAGCAGGATTCAACCTATTTGGCCTCTTCTCGGTGCCATCCTCCCCAAAACTGTCACTTTGATGCAAACCAGTTCCAAGCTGATGAGCAAAGGAAATCTGATAACTTTGGGGGTGGAGAGGTCTTCTTTAGATCAGTGCTTCAGCTCAGAGCCCAAATGCTCTTATCAAAATAAACCCAACATAACGCTACACAGTGGAACTGCAAGGCAATTGATTAAAGGGACAGATGGTGAATTCCTTTTTATCTTTACACTGTTGTTGGATGTCTCCTGTTCCTCTAAGTCTCATTTGGCTTTGGTTTCCCCCCTCTGTGTTGAATAATCGGACTCTAAATAGCCCCGGCGTTTCTCCTGCAGTTCTTCGTTCTTTCCACTGCTAGCGCTGCCTTTGTGAAGGCAGATGGTGCTTGTGAGAAGTCAACAGCGTGTCCACCGAAAAGGGTGTCTGACTCCTGGTATTGGATCCGGATGGGTTGATAACAGACCGAAACGGTTACAATATGATACTGCTTAGATTAACTGTGGATATGTATTGTGATCGTGCTCGGCTCAGGTGTGCGTTCAGTCTGCACACAAAACATTTCGGTCGCGAAACGTCTAATCAAATCGAATAAAACGGCGGGGATAGCATATTTTATCCGTGTGCTATTGTTTTTCAACAATTGTAATGCCCTTTGTAACGTTTAACCACTTCGTTAAATACAGCTCGTTATAGGATATTGTGAACTGAACCTATTTTGCTGTGAATTTATATTTACTGCGAATAGTTTATTGTGTCTGGTCTTGGTCTGTCTGCACTAAATAAATGATTTATATCAAGGGATTATTTAGTTTGTCTGTGTACTTTTTTACCTAACCACTAAAGGCCACTCCTTGCACTTCACACATTTGCCCTTTTAATTACTCCCTTACTGACATACTTTAAAATGCAATGTGCGTGTGATAATAGTTTTAGCAGCCTGTTGCCATTCAGGTGAGACAATACCTAGTAAATCCTTTTTTTTTTTTTTCATGTTGGTGCGCCGCGAAGGTTTTTGGTCTCTGTCGCTTTTTACACAGTTCTTACAAGTGGCACATTGGGGATGAGGAGCAGAGCATGCTGACACGCATAGCTGTGGACTTCTGCATGGCATGGGGCCACAGGTCATTCCAAGTATTTCAAGACGCCTGCAAATGTGTGGACACGTTGTGTTGGCCCAACGCTCACAGATTGTGCCAAGTCAAGTAGAGATGCATGTTGTGCTGTTCTAAAGTGACACGTCGTCAACGGCAAAAACATCTCTCAGAGTTCCTGGCTTGACTTGCCTCTGGAAGACAACACTTGCCCAGGCTGGATATTTGCCAAAAGAAGCAAAGAGGACTAGACAACTTGCCTAGACGCAACTGCATATTTTATTGTCACCTGGAAGGCCATCCAGGCTTTTCACCATCATGGCCCTTGGTCAACAAGGCGCCCGAACAGGGACTCGAACCCTGGACCCTCAGATTAAAAGTCTGATGCTCTACCGGCTGAGCTACCCGGGCTTCAGTGAAGTGCTTCACAATGTATTGGCTTCATGATTGTTCCAGACCGCTTTCTGGCCGGTTTAGAAAACTGGGCTCAGGGTGACAAGGGTCACATGCATATGAGATGTTTGGGCAATGCGAGTTCTCCACAACAAATCCGAATTTCCGGGGTTTTCTCCTTGTCCTCATGCAATTCCAATGGCTTGACATTTGGGAGCTCGTCCAAAACCGATGTCAAACCATAATCACGCCTTCCTTCGAGCCGGAATTGAACCAGCGACCTAAGGATGCACGCTGCCTGAAACCTACAGTCCTCCGCTCTACCAACTGAGCTATCCAAGGTTAGCTTCTCACCGTCTTCGCCTGGCAGTCTCAGTGGCAGTGCAAAGCCAAGAAGCACCGTGGCTTGGCTCAGTGGTTTTCAACCCGTGTGCCGTGAGGACTACCCAATTGTGTCGTGAGATTTTTATCCCCTGAAAAATATTATGTCATTTTGTTTGGTCAACTTCATAAATCTTGTATCAAATCAAACTTATTCAAATGTGTGAAAATATTACATTTATACATCACCTGTAGAAAGCGTTTCATAACTGAAATGTTGTGTTTGCCGGACTGAACGCACACCTACACTGAGTTGCAGTGCTATCAGTTGTATCGTAAGGTACACTTATAAATTTCAATTTAAGAAGTGAATTTATAGTATCACCTTATCACGAATCCTGGAATCTTGTAGAACTCAATTTCTGTAATAATTGGACACAGACACCAATTCCAAAGATATAAATTGTTAAATTTATTCAAAAACAAAGACTAAATGTAGCACTACACTAATTATACAAAAGGGAAAAGCTAATTAAAATTCAACTCTAGATCAACAAATCAAAGACAAATCACTTCCGTGACCAAATCAAAGACCATGGGATCGCATATGATAACACACAAATCGTTTAACAAAAAAGGTTATAAACACATTAACTACAATACCGGTTAGTAAGACGAAGGTGAGTCTCTCGTTAGTATTGTTAGTCAGACATTAAATAACTACGCAGGTTAGTATTTATGTCAGGTAACTTCTCGTTATATATATATATCAGTCTCATTTACGTTTAGGTGCCGAGAAAGATCCTATCATTACTTGTTACCACAATTTCCCTTAACTGATTATTATTTAATGATCAAGTATAGGCAGGGCCACCAATAAACTAACGTCTATTGACTTGTGTCAATTTCAGACTAAACAGTTAAACAGGAATGAGAAGATATTTCTCGGAGTTGACAGATTTTATTTCTAAAATTATCAACAAAACAGTTTAATGTAACACACATTTATATTTAAGAAAACTAAATGATATTACACATTCTAGAGTTATGAATCACAGAATAACATTTCTAATTGATTTCTCAAATGTCATGAATCATGAACTCCAAACTGTTAAACTTATCTGAACTTCGTCACAGAGAGGCCTCTCTGTCTTCGGGCTCAGATCACAGCACACGGCACATGGTCCGTGTGGTTTGGAACAAAGGCAGTGCGGTTCGGCTTTGTCCAAGAACTTCCACTCAGTCGATGCACCTGGATTTTGGGGTTTCGCGAAATTAGAGTCTTTTCCAAACAGATTTTCCACTGGTTTGAAGGCTCCAAGGTTGTGCACAAAATCTTCTTTGTAAGCAGGGTTCCACCGTAGTTACTTGAAGACAAAGTCTTTGAGGAAAGCAGGGCCCTGTTTGTTCCAAGGGTCAAGTTTCTTAAGACTCAAATAGCTATTTAAATGACTGAACACTTTCATATACATTCGACTTACTCAATTGTCCAGCTGTAAAACTCCACTGATCAGGTGGGCACAGGCGGACATGCACAGTCTGTAAAGTTCTTTCTTTAATAAAGTCCTTAAATAGAATTCTTCGTACGGCTCAATCTCCTTCTCCCAGTTTAACTCTTCTGTTGCCGGCAAAGACTTGGTTGGTTTCTGGTTCCGGTTCGGGCAACAGAGCTACAGCTTGAGCTGTGGCAGCGAGTTACTGGTTCAGGTGAGAGAGAAAGAGAGAGAGAGAGAGAGAGAGACTGTGCACTGTTCCTTATAGTCTGTCAGATCAATAGGTGATTGGTTCTTGAGTTCTTGAGATTGAATTTCGGTTTCAGCCCCCAGTGTCCTAATGGAGGGGGGCTTGATTTATGACTGATGTCAATCCATGCCATCTTTTGGAAATGCCGGTTGGCCCGGGTTCGTAGCTCTATGTCGGGATTTCGGCTCTCGTCCACTTCAAAGAGTTTTTATCACCTACAGGCCCCTTTCTCCAGACATCTCATAGCAGGATTCAACCTATTTGGCCTCTTCTCGGTGCCATCCTCCCCAAAACTGTCACTTTGATGCAAACCAGTTCCAAGCTGATGAGCAAAGGAAATCTGATAACTTTGGGGGTGGAGAGGTCTTCTTTAGATCAGTGCTTCAGCTCAGAGCCCAAATGCTCTTATCAAAATAAACCCAACATAACGCTACACAGTGAAACTGCAAGGCAATTGATTAAAGGGACAGATGGTGAATTCCTTTTTATCTTTACACTGTTGTTGGATGTCTCCTGTTCCTCTAAGTCTCATTTGGCTTTGGTTTCCCCCCTCTGTGTTGAATAATCGGACTCTAAATAGCCCCGGCGTTTCTCCTGCAGTTCTTCGTTCTTTCCACTGCTAGCGCTGCCTTTGTGAAGGCAGATGGTGCTTGTGAGAAGTCAACAGCGTGTCCACCGAAAAGGGTGTCTGACTCCTGGTATTGGATCCGGATGGGTTGATAACAGACCGAAACGGTTACAATATGATACTGCTTAGATTAACTGTGGATATGTATTGTGATCGTGCTCGGCTCAGGTGTGCGTTCAGTCTGCACACAAAACATTTCGGTCGCGAAACGTCTAATCAAATCGAATAAAACGGCGGGGATAGCATATTTTATCCGTGTGCTATTGTTTTTCAACAATTGTAATGCCCTTTGTAACGTTTAACCACTTCGTTAAATACAGCTCGTTATAGGATATTGTGAACTGAACCTATTTTGCTGTGAATTTATATTTACTGCGAATAGTTTATTGTGTCTGGTCTTGGTCTGTCTGCACTAAATAAATGATTTATATCAAGGGATTATTTAGTTTGTCTGTGTACTTTTTTACCTAACCACTAAAGGCCACTCCTTGCACTTCACACATTTGCCCTTTTAATTACTCCCTTACTGACATACTTTAAAATGCAATGTGCGTGTGATAATAGTTTTAGCAGCCTGTTGCCATTCAGGTGAGACAATACCTAGTAAATCCTTTTTTTTTTTTTTCATGTTGGTGCGCCGCGAAGGTTTTTGGTCTCTGTCGCTTTTTACACAGTTCTTACAAGTGGCACATTGGGGATGAGGAGCAGAGCATGCTGACACGCATAGCTGTGGACTTCTGCATGGCATGGGGCCACAGGTCATTCCAAGTATTTCAAGACGCCTGCAAATGTGTGGACACGTTGTGTTGGCCCAACGCTCACAGATTGTGCCAAGTCAAGTAGAGATGCATGTTGTGCTGTTCTAAAGTGACACGTCGTCAACGGCAAAAACATCTCTCAGAGTTCCTGGCTTGACTTGCCTCTGGAAGACAACACTTGCCCAGGCTGGATATTTGCCAAAAGAAGCAAAGAGGACTAGACAACTTGCCTAGACGCAACTGCATATTTTATTGTCACCTGGAAGGCCATCCAGGCTTTTCACCATCATGGCCCTTGGTCAACAAGGCGCCCGAACAGGGACTCAAACCCTGGACCCTCAGATTAAAAGTCTGATGCTCTACCGGCTGAGCTACCCGGGCTTCAGTGAAGTGCTTCACAATGTGTTGGCTTCATGATTGTTCCAGACCGCTTTCTGGCCGGTTTAGAAAACTGGGCTCAGGGTGACAAGGGTCACATGCATATGAGATGTTTGGGCAATGCGAGTTCTCCACAACAAATCCGAATTTCCGGGGTTTTCTCCTTGTCCTCATGCAATTCCAATGGCTTGACATTTGGGAGCTCGTCCAAAACCGATGTCAAACCATAATCACGCCTTCCTTCGAGCCGGAATTGAACCAGCGACCTAAGGATGCACGCTGCCTGAAACCTACAGTCCTCCGCTCTACCAACTGAGCTATCCAAGGTTAGCTTCTCACCGTCTTCGCCTGGCAGTCTCAGTGGCAGTGCAAAGCCAAGAAGCACCGTGGCTCGGCTCAGTGGTTTTCAATCCGTGTGCCGTGAGGACTACCCAATTGTGTCGTGAGATTTTTATTCCCTGAAAAATATTATGTCATTTTGTTTGGTCAACTTCATAAATCTTGTATCAAATCAAACTTATTCAAATGTGTGAAAATATTACATTTATACATCACCTGTAGAAAGCGTTTCATAACTGAAATGTTGTGTTTGCCGGACTGAACGCACACCTACACTGAGTTGCAGTGCTATCAGTTGTATCGTAAGGTACACTTATAAATTTCAATTTAAGAAGTGAATTTATAGTATCACCTTATCACGAATCCTGGAATCTTGTAGAACTCAATTTCTGTAATAATTGGACACAGACACCAATTCCAAAGATATAAATTGTTAAATTTATTCAAAAACAAAGACTAAATGTAGCACTACACTAATTATACAAAGGGAAAAGCTAATTAAAATTCAACTCTAGATCAACAAATCAAAGACAAATCACTTCCGTGACCAAATCAAAGACCATGGGATCGCATATGATAACACACAAATCGTTAAACAAAAAAGGTTATAAACACATTAACTACAATACCGGTTAGTAAGACGAAGGTGAGTCTCTCGTTAGTATTGTTAGTCAGACATTAAATAACTACGCAGGTTAGTATTTATGTCAGGTAACTTCTCGTTATATATATATATCAGTCTCATTTACGTTTAGGTGCCGAGAAAGATCCTATCATTACTTGTTACCACAATTTCCCTTAACTGATTATTATTCAATGATCAAGGATAGGCAGGGCCACCAATAATCTAACGTCTATTGACTTGTGTCAATTTCAGACTAAACAGTTAAACAGGAATGAGAAGATATTTCTCGGGGTTGACAGATTTTATTTCTAAAATTATCAACAAAACAGTTTAATGTAACACACATTTATATTTAAGAAAACTAAATGATATTACACATTCTAGAGTTATGAATCACAGAATAACATTTCTAATTGATTTCTCAAATGTCATGAATCATGAACTCCAAACTGTTAAACTTATCTGAACTTCGTCGCAGAGAGGCCTCTCTGTCTTCGGGCTCAGATCACAGCACACGGCACATGGTCCGTGTGGTTTGGAACAAAGGCAGTGCGGTTCGGCTTTGTCCAAGAACTTCCACTCAGTCGATGCACCTGGATTTTGGGGTTTCGCGAAATTAGAGTCTTTTCCAAACAGATTTTCCACTGGTTTGAAGGCTCCAAGGTTGTGCACAAAATCTTCTTTGTAAGCAGGGTTCCACCGTAGTTACTTGAAGACAAAGTCTTTGAGGAAAGCAGGGCCCTGTTTGTTCCAAGGGTCAAGTTTCTTAAGACTCAAATAGCTATTTAAATGACTGAACACTTTCATATACATTCGACTTACTCAATTGTCCAGCTGTAAAACTCAACTGATCAGGTGGGCACAGGCGGACATGCACAGTCTGTAAAGTTCTTTCTTTAATAAAGTCCTTTAATAGAATTCTTCGTACGGCTCAATCTCCTTCTCCCAGTTTAACTCTTCTGTTGCCAGCAAAGACTTGGTTGGTTTCTGGTTCCGGTTCGGGCAACAGAGCTACAGCTTGAGCTGTGGCAGCGAGTTACTGGTTCAGGTGAGAGAGAAAGAGAGAGAGAGAGAGAGAGACTGTGCACTGTTCCTTATAGTCTGTCAGATCAATAGGTGATTGGTTCTTGAGTTCTTGAGATTGGATTTCGGTTTCAGCCCCCAGTGTCCTAATGGAGGGGGGCTTGATTTATGACTGATGTCAATCCATGCCATCTTTTGGAAATGCCGGTTGGCCCGGGTTCGTAGCTCTATGTCGGGATTTCGGCTCTCGTCCACTTCAAAGAGTTTTTATCACCTACAGGCCCCTTTCTCCAGACATCTCATAGCAGGATTCAACCTATTTGGCCTCTTCTCGGTGCCATCCTCCCCAAAACTGTCACTTTGATGCAAACCAGTTCCAAGCTGATGAGCAAAGGAAATCTGATAACTTTGGGGGTGGAGAGGTCTTCTTTAGATCAGTGCTTCAGCTCAGAGCCCAAATGCTCTTATCAAAATAAACCCAACATAACGCTACACAGTGGAACTGCAAGGCAATTGATTAAAGGGACAGATGGTGAATTCCTTTTTATCTTTACACTGTTGTTGGATGTCTCCTGTTCCTCTAAGTCTCATTTGGCTTTGGTTTCCCCCCTCTGTGTTGAATAATCGGACTCTAAATAGCCCCGGCGTTTCTCCTGCAGTTCTTCGTTCTTTCCACTGCTAGCGCTGCCTTTGTGAAGGCAGATGGTGCTTGTGAGAAGTCAACAGCGTGTCCACCGAAAAGGGTGTCTGACTCCTGGTATTGGATCCGGATGGGTTGATAACAGACCGAAACGGTTACAATATGATACTGCTTAGATTAACTGTGGATATGTATTTTGATCGTGCTCGGCTCAGGTGTGCGTTCAGTCTGCACACAAAACATTTCGGTCGCGAAACGTCTAATCAAATCGAATAAAACGGCGGGGATAGCATATTTTATCCGTGTGCTATTGTTTTTCAACAATTGTAATGCCCTTTGTAACGTTTAACCACTTCGTTAAATACAGCTCGTTTTGGATATTGTGAACTGAACCTATTTTGCTGTGAATTTATATTTACTGCGAATAGTTTATTGTGTCTGGTCTTGGTCTGTCTGCACTAAATACATGATTTATATCAAGGGATTATTTAGTTTGTCTGTGTACTTTTTTACCTAACCACTAAAGGCCACTCCTTGCACTTCACACATTTGCCCTTTTAATTACTCCCTTACTGACATACTTTAAAATGCAATGTGCGTGTGATAATAGTTTTAGCAGCCTGTTGCCATTCAGGTGAGACAATACCTAGTAAATCCTTTTTTTTTTTTTTCATGTTGGTGCGCCGCGAAGGTTTTTGGTCTCTGTCGCTTTTTACACAGTTCTTACAAGTGGCACATTGGGGATGAGGAGCAGAGCATGCTGACACGCATAGCTGTGGACTTCTGCATGGCATGGGGCCACAGGTCATTCCAAGTATTTCAAGACGCCTGCAAATGTGTGGACACGTTGTGTTGGCCCAACGCTCACAGATTGTGCCAAGTCAAGTAGAGATGCATGTTGTGCTGTTCTAAAGTGACACGTCGTCAACGGCAAAAACATCTCTCAGAGTTCCTGGCTTGACTTGCCTCTGGAAGACAACACTTGCCCAGGCTGGATATTTGCCAAAAGAAGCAAAGAGGACTAGACAACTTGCCTAGACGCAACTGCATATTTTATTGTCACCTGGAAGGCCATCCAGGCTTTTCACCATCATGGCCCTTGGTCAACAAGGCGCCCGAACAGGGACTCAAACCCTGGACCCTCAGATTAAAAGTCTGATGCTCTACCGGCTGAGCTACCGGGGCTTCAGTGAAGTGCTTCACAATGTGTTGGCTTCATGATTGTTCCAGACCGTTTTCTGGCCGGTTTAGAAAACTGGGCTCAGGGTGACAAGGGTCACATGCATATGAGATGTTTGGGCAATGCGAGTTCTCCACAACAAATCCGAATTTCCGGGGTTTTCTCCTTGTCCTCATGTAAATCCAATGGCTTGACATTTGGGAGCTCGTCCAAAACCGTTGTCAAACCATAATCACGCCTTCCTTCGAGCCGGAATTGAACCAGCGACCTAAGGATGCCCGCTGCCTGAAACCTACAGTCCTCCGCTCTACCAACTGAGCTATCGAAGGTAAGCTTCTCACTGTCTTCGCCTGGCAGTCTCAGTGGCAGTGCAAAGCCAAGAAGCACCGTGGCTTGGCTCAGTGGTTTTCAACCCGTGTGCCGTGAGGACTACCCAATTGTGTCGTGAGATTTTTATTCCCTGAAAAATATTATGTCATTTTGTTTGGTCAACTTCATAAATCTTGTATCAAATCAAACTTATTCAAATGTGTGAAAATATTACATTTATACATCACCTGTAGAAAGCGTTTCATAACTGAAATGTTGTGTTTGCCGGACTGAACGCACACCTACACTGAGTTGCAGTGCTATCAGTTGTATCGTAAGGTACACTTATAAATTTCAATTTAAGAAGTGAATTTATAGTATCACCTTATCACGAATCCTGGAATCTTGTAGAACTCAATTTCTGTAATAATTGGACACAGACACCAATTCCAAAGATATAAATTGTTAAATTTATTCAAAAACAAAGACTAAATGTAGCACTACACTAATTATACAAAAGGGAAAAGCTAATTAAAATTCAACTCTAGATCAACAAATTAAAGACAAATCACTTCCGTGACCAAATCAAAGACCATGGGATCGCATATGATAACACACAAATCGTTAAACAAAAAAGGTTATAAACACATTAACTACAATACCGGTTAGTAAGACGAAGGTGAGTCTCTCGTTAGTATTGTTAGTCAGACATTAAATAACTACGCAGGTTAGTATTTATGTCAGGTAACTTCTCGTTATATATATATATCAGTCTCATTTACGTTTAGGTGCCGAGAAAGATCCTATCATTACTTGTTACCACAATTTCCCTTAACTGATTATTATTCAATGATCAAGGATAGGCAGGGCCACCAATAATCTAACGTCTATTGACTTGTGTCAATTTCAGACTAAACAGTTAAACAGGAATGAGAAGATATTTCTCGTGGTTGACAGATTTTATTTCTAAAATTATCAACAAAACAGTTTAATGTAACACACATTTATATTTAAGAAAACTAAATGATATTACACATTCTAGAGTTATGAATCACAGAATAACATTTCTAATTGATTTCTCAAATGTCATGAATCATGAACTCCAAACTGTTAAACTTATCTGAACTTCGTCGCAGAGAGGCCTCTCTGTCTTCGGGCTCAGATCACAGCACACGGCACATGGTCCGTGTGGTTTGGAACAAAGGCAGTGCGGTTCGGCTTTGTCCAAGAACTTCCACTCAGTCGATGCACCTGGATTTTGGGGTTTCGCGAAATTAGAGTCTTTTCCAAACAGATTTTCCACTGGTTTGAAGGCTCCAAGGTTGTGCATAAAATCTTCTTTGTAAGCAGGGTTCCACCGTAGTTACTTGAAGACAAAGTCTTTGAGGAAAGCAGGGCCCTGTTTGTTCCAAGGGTCAAGTTTCTTAAGACTCAAATAGCTATTTAAATGACTGAACACTTTCATATATATTCGACTTACTCAATTGTCCAGCTGTAAAACTCCACTGATCAGGTGGGCACAGGCGGACATGCACAGTCTGTAAAGTTCTTTCTTTAATAAAGTCCTTTAATAGAATTCTTCGTACGGCTCAATCTCCTTCTCCCAGTTTAACTCTTCTGTTGCCGGCAAAGACTTGGTTGGTTTCTGGTTCCGGTTCGGGCAACAGAGCTACAGCTTGAGCTGTGGCAGCGAGTTACTGGTTCAGGTGAGAGAGAAAGAGAGAGAGAGAGAGAGAGAGACTGTGCACTGTTCCTTATAGTCTGTCAGATCAATAGGTGATTGGTTCTTCAGTTCTTGGGATTGGATTTCGGTTTCAGCACCCAGTGTCCTAATGGAGGGGGGCTTGATTTATGACTGATGACTATCCATGCCATCTTTTGGAAATGCCGGTTGGCCCGGGTTCGTAGCTCTATGTCGGGATTTCGGCTCTCGTCCACTTCAAAGAGATTTTATCACCTACAGGCCCCTTTCTCCAGACATCTCATTGCAGGATTCAACCTATTTGGCCTCTTCTCAGTGCCATCCTCCCCAAAACTGTCACTTTGATGCAAACCAGTTCCAAGCTGATGAGCAAAGGAAATCTGATAACTTTGGGGGTGGAGAGGTCTTCTTTAGATCAGTGCTTCAGCTCAGAGCCCAAATGCTCTTATCAAAATACACCCAACATAACGCTACACAGTGGAACTGCAAGGCAATTGATTAAAGGGACAGATGGTGAATTCCTTTTTATCTTTACACTGTTGTTGGATGTCTCCTGTTACTCTAAGTCTCATTTGGCTTTGGTTTCCCCCCTCTGTGTTGAATAATCGGGCTCTAAATAGCCCCGGCGTTTCTCCTGCAGTTCTTCATTCTTTCCACTGCTAGCGCTGCCTTTGTGAAGGCAGATGGTGCTTGTGAGAAGTCAACAGCGTGTCCACCGAAAAGGGTGTCTGACTCCTGGTTTTGGATCCGGATGGGTTGATAACAGACCGAAACGGTTACAATATGATACTGCTTAGATTAACTGTGGATATGTATTGTGATCGTGCTCGGCTCAGGTGTGCGTTCAGTCTGCACACAAAACATTTCGGTCGCGAAACGTCTAATCAAATCGAATAAAACGGCGGGGATAGCATGTTTGATCCGTGTGCTATTGTTTTTCAACAATTGTAATGCCCTTTGTAACGTTTAACCACTTCGTTAAATACAGCTTGTTATAGGATATTGTGAACTGAACCTATTTTGCTGTGAATTTATATTTACTGCGAATAGTTTATTGTGTCTGGTCTTGGTCTGTCTGCACTAAATAAATGATTTGTATCAAGGGATTATTTAGTTTGTCTGTGTACTTTTTTACCTAACCACTAAAGGCCACTCCTTGCACTTCACACATTTGCCCTTTTAATTACTCCCTTACTGACATACTTTAACATGCAATGTGCGTGTGATAATAGTTTTAGCAGCCTGTTGCCATTCAGGTGAGACAATACCTAGTAAATCCTTTTTTTTTTTTTCATGTTGGTGCGCCGCGAAGGTTTTTGGTCTCAGCAAAGTGTGCCGTGGCATTACAACGCTTGGGAACCACTGGCTTGGCTTGTTGGGCATCCAGGTATGCACTGAGATTACGATCGGCACGATGATTGTCGTTCTCAGGAGAATTGTGTTTCTTTGCTGATCACGTTCTCTGTCGCTTTTTACACAGTTCTTACAAGTGGCACATTGGGGATGAGGAGCAGAGCATGCTGACACGCATAGCTGTGGACTTCTGCATGGCATGGGGCCACAGGTCATTCCAAGTATTTCAAGACGCCTGCAAATGTGTGGACACGTTGTGTTGGTCCAACCCTCACAGATTGTGCCAAGTCAAGTAGAGATGCATGTTGTGCTGTTCTAAAGTGACACGTCGTCAACGGCAAAAACATCTCTCAGAGTTCCTGGCTTGACTTGCCTCTGGAAGACAACACTTGCCCAGGCTGGATATTTGCCGAAAGAAGCAAAGAGGACTAGACAACTTGCCTAGACACAACTGCATATTTCATTGTCACCTGGAAGGCCATCCAGGCTTTTCACCATCATGGCCCTTGGTCAACAAGGCGCCCGAACAGGGACTCGAACCCTGGAACCTCAGATTAAAAGTCTGATGCTCTACCGGCTGAGCTACCCGGGCTTCAGTGAAGTGCTTCACAATGTGTTGGCTTCATGATTGTTCCAGACCGCTTTCTGGCCGGTTTAGAAAACTGGGCTCAGGGTGACAAAGGTCACATGCATATGAGATGTTTGGGCAATGCGAGTTCTCCACAACAAATCCGAATTTCCGGGGTTTTCTCCTTGTCCTCATGCAATTCCAATGGCTTGACATTTGGGAGCTCGTCCAAAACCGATGTCAAACCATAATGACGCCTTCCTTCGAGCCGGAATTGAACCAGCGACCTAAGGATGCCTGCTGCCTGAAACCTACAGTCCTCCACTCTACCAACTGAGCTATCGAAGGTAAGCTTCTCACTGTCTTCGCCTGGCAGTCTCAGTGGCAGTGCAAAGCCAAGAAGCACCGTGGCTTGGCTCAGTGGTTTTCAACCCGTGTGCCGTGAGGACTACCCAATTGTGTCGTGAGATTTTTATCCCCTGAAAAATATTATGTCATTTTGTTTGGTCAACTTCATAAATCTTGTATCAAATCAAACTTATTCAAATGTGTGAAAATATTACATTTATACATCACCTGTAGAAAGCGTTTCATAACTGAAATGTTGTGTTTGCCGGACTGAACGCACACCTACACTGAGTTGCAGTACTATCAATTGTATCGTAAGGTACACTTATAAATTTCAATTTAAGAAGTGAATTTATAGTATCACCTTATCACGAATCCTGGAATCTTGTAGAACTCAATTTCTGTAATAATTGGACACAGACACCAATTCCAAAGATATAAATTGTTAAATTTATTCAAAAACAAAGACTAAATGTAGCACTACACTAATTATACAAAAGGGAAAAGCTAATTAAAATTCAACTCTAGATCAACAAATCAAAGACAAATCACTTCCGTGACCAAATCAAAGACCATGGGATCGCATATGATAACACACAAATCGTTAAACAAATAAGGTTATAAACACATTAACTACAATACCGGTTAGTAAGACGAAGGTGAGTCTCTCGTTAGTATTGTTAGTCAGACATTAAATAACTACGCAGTTTAGTATTTATGTCAGGTAACTTCTCGTTATATATATATATATATCAGTCTCATTTACGTTTAGGTGCCGAGAAAGATCCTATCATTACTTGTTACCACAATTTCCCTTAACTGATTATTATTCAATGATCAAGGATAGGCAGGGCCACCAATAATCTAACGTCTATTGACTTGTGTCAATTTCAGACTAAACAGTTAAACAGGAATGAGAAGATATTTCTCGGGGTTGACAGATTTTATTTCTAAAATTATCAACAAAACAGTTTAATGTAACACACATTTATATTTAAGAAAACTAAATGATATTACACATTCTAGAGTTATGAATCACAGAATAACATTTCTAATTGATTTCTCAAATGTCATGAATCATGAACTCCAAACTGTTAAACTTATCTGAACTTCGTCGCAGAGAGGCCTCTCTGTCTTCGGGCTCAGATCACAGCACACGGCACATGGTCCGTGTGGTTTGGAACAAAGGCAGTGCGGTTCGGCTTTGTCCAAGAACTTCCACTCAGTCGATGCACCTGGATTTTGGGGTTTCGCGAAATTAGAGTCTTTTCCAAACAGATTTTCCACTGGTTTGAAGGCTCCAAGGTTGTGCACAAAATCTTCTTTGTAAGCAGGGTTCCACCGTAGTTACTTGAAGACAAAGTCTTTGAGGAAAGCAGGGCCCTGTTTGTTCCAAGGGTCAAGTTTCTTAAGACTCAAATAGCTATTTAAATGACTGAACACTTTCATATACATTCGACTTACTCAATTGTCCAGCTGTAAAACTCCACTGATCAGGTGGGCACAGGCGGACATGCACAGTCTGTAAAGTTCTTTCTTTAATAAAGTCCTTGAATAGAATTCTTCGTACGGCTCAATCTCCTTCTCCCAGTTTAACTCTTCTGTTGCCGGCAAAGACTTGGTTGGTTTCTGGTTCCGGTTCGGGCAACAGAGCTACAGCTTGAGCTGTGGCAGCGAGTTACTGGTTCAGGTGAGAGAGAAAGAGAGAGAGAGAGAGAGAGAGAGAGACTGTGCACTGTTCCTTATAGTCTGTCAGATCAATAGGTGATTGGTTCTTGAGTTCTTGAGATTGGATTTCGGTTTCAGCCCCCAGTGTCCTAATGGAGGGGGGCTTGATTTATGACTGATGTCAATCCATGCCATCTTTTGGAAATGCCGGTTGGCCCGGGTTCGTAGCTCTATGTCGGGATTTCGGCTCTCGTCCACTTCAAAGAGTTTTTATCACCTACAGGCCCCTTTCTCCAGACATCTCATAGCAGGATTCAACCTATTTGGCCTCTTCTCGGTGCCATCCTCCCCAAAACTGTCACTTTGATGCAAACCAGTTCCAAGCTGATGAGCAAAGGAAATCTGATAACTTTGGGGGTGGAGAGGTCTTCTTTAGATCAGTGCTTCAGCTCAGAGCCCAAATGCTCTTATCAAAATAAACCCAACATAACGCTACACAGTGAAACTGCAAGGCAATTGATTAAAGGGACAGATGGTGAATTCCTTTTTATCTTTACACTGTTGTTGGATGTCTCCTGTTCCTCTAAGTCTCATTTGGCTTTGGTTTCCCCCCTCTGTGTTGAATAATCGGACTCTAAATAGCCCCGGCGTTTCTCCTGCAGTTCTTCGTTCTTTCCACTGCTAGCGCTGCCTTTGTGAAGGCAGATGGTGCTTGTGAGAAGTCAACAGCGTGTCCACCGAAAAGGGTGTCTGACTCCTGGTATTGGATCCGGATGGGTTGATAACAGACCGAAACGGTTACAATATGATACTGCTTAGATTAACTGTGGATATGTATTGTGATCGTGCTCGGCTCAGGTGTGTGTTCAGTCTGCACACAAAACATTTTGGTCGCGAAACGTCTAATCAAATCGAATAAAACGGCGGGGATAGCATATTTTATCCGTGTGCTATTGTTTTTCAACAATTGTAATGCCCTTTGTAACGTTTAACCACTTCGTTAAATACAGCTCGTTATAGGATATTGTGAACTGAACCTATTTTGCTGTGAATTTATATTTACTGCGAATAGTTTATTGTGTCTGGTCTTGGTCTGTCTGCACTAAATAAATGATTTATATCAAGGGATTATTTAGTTTGTCTGTGTACTTTTTTACCTAACCACTAAAGGCCACTCCTTGCACTTCACACATTTGCCCTTTTAATTACTCCCTTACTGACATACTTTAAAATGCAATGTGCGTGTGATAATAGTTTTAGCAGCCTGTTGCCATTCAGGTGAGACAATACCTAGTAAATCCTTTTTTTTTTTTTTCATGTTGGTGCGCCGCGAAGGTTTTTGGTCTCTGTCGCTTTTTACACAGTTCTTACAAGTGGCACATTGGGGATGAGGAGCAGAGCATGCTGACACGCATAGCTGTGGACTTCTGCATGGCATGGGGCCACAGGTCATTCCAAGTATTTCAAGACGCCTGCAAATGTGTGGACACGTTGTGTTGGCCCAACCCTCACAGATTGTGCCAAGTCAAGTAGAGATGCATGTTGTGCTGTTCTAAAGTGACACGTCGTCAACGGCAAAAACATCTCTCAGAGTTCCTGGCTTGACTTGCCTCTGGAAGACAACACTTGCCCAGGCTGGATATTTGCCAAAAGAAGCAAAGAGGACTAGACAACTTGCCTAGACGCAACTGCATATTTTATTGTCACCTGGAAGGCCATCCAGGCTTTTCACCATCATGGCCCTTGGTCAACAAGGCGCACGAACAGGGACTCAAACCCTGGACCCTCAGATTAAAAGTCTGATGCGCTACCGGCTGAGCTACCCGGGCTTCAGTGAAGTGCTTCACAATGTGTTGGCTTCATGATTGATCCAGACCGCATTCTGGCCGGTTTAGAAAACCGGGCTCAGGGTGACAAGGGTCACATGCATATGAGATGTTTGGGCAATGCGAGTTCTCCACAACAAATCCGAATTTCCGGGGTTTTCTCCTTGTCCTCATGCAATTCCAATGGCTTGACATTTGGGAGCTCGTCCAAAACCGATGTCAAACCATAATCACGCCTTCCTTTGAGCTGGAATTGAACCAGCGTCCTAAGGATGCCCGCTGCCTGAAACCTACAGTCCTCCGCTCTACCAACTGAGCTATCGAAGGTAAGCTTCTCACCGTCTTCGCCTGGCAGTCTCAGTGGCAGTGCAAAGCCAAGAAGCACCGTGGCTTGGCTCAGTGGTTTTCAACCCGTGTGCCGTGAGGACTACCCAATTGTGTCGTGAGATTTTTATCCCCTGAAAAATATTATGTCATTTTGTTTGGTCAACTTCATAAATCTTGTATCAAATCAAACTTATTCAAATGTGTGAAAATATTACATTTATACATCACCTGTAGAAAGCGTTTCATAACTGAAATGTTGTGTTTGCCGGACTGAACGCACACCTACACTGAGTTGCAGTGCTATCAGTTGTATCGTAAGGTACACTTATAAATTTCAATTTAAGAAGTGAATTTATAGTATCACCTTATCACGAATCCTGGAATCTTGTAGAACTCAATTTCTGTAATAATTGGACACAGACACCAATTCCAAAGATATAAATTGTTAAATTTATTCAAAAACAAAGACTAAATGTAGCACTACACTAATTATACAAAAGGGAAAAGCTAATTAAAATTCAACTCTAGATCAACAAATCAAAGACAAATCACTTCCGTGACCAAATCAAAGACCATGGGATCGCATATGATAACACACAAATCGTTAAACAAAAAAGGTTATAAACACATTAACTACAATACCGGTTAGTAAGACGAAGGTGAGTCTCTCGTTAGTATTGTTAGTCAGACATTAAATAACTACGCAGTTTAGTATTTATGTCAGGTAACTTCTCGTTATATATATATATCAGTCTCATTTACGTTTAGGTGCCGAGAAAGATCCTATCATTACTTGTTACCACAATTTCCCTTAACTGATTATTATTCAATGATCAAGGATAGGCAGGGCCACCAATAATCTAACGTCTATTGACTTGTGTCAATTTCAGACTAAACAGTTAAACAGGAATGAGAAGATATTTCTCGGGGTTGACAGATTTTATTTCTAAAATTATCAACAAAACAGTTTAATGTAACACACATTTATATTTAAGAAAACTAAATGATATTACACATTCTAGAGTTATGAATCACAGAATAACATTTCTAATTGATTTCTCAAATGTCATGAATCATGAACTCCAAACTGTTAAACTTATCTGAACTTCGTCGCAGAGAGGCCTCTCTGTCTTCGGGCTCAGATCACAGCACACGGCACATGGTCCGTGTGGTTTGGAACAAAGGCAGTGCGGTTCGGCTTTGTCCAAGAACTTCCACTCAGTCGATGCACCTGGATTTTGGGGTTTCGCGAAATTAGAGTCTTTTCCAAACAGATTTTCCACTGGTTTGAAGGCTCCAAGGTTGTGCACAAAATCTTCTTTGTAAGCAGGGTTCCACCGTAGTTACTTGAAGACAAAGTCTTTGAGGATAGCAGGGCCCTGTTTGTTCCAAGGGTCAAGTTTCTTAAGACTCAAATAGCTATTTAAATGACTGAACACTTTCATATACATTCGACTTACTCAATTGTCCAGCTGTAAAACTCCACTGATCAGGTGGGCACAGGCGTACATGCACAGTCTGTAAAGTTCTTTCTTTAATAAAGTCCTTTAATAGAATTCTTCGTACGGCTCAATCTCCTTCTCCCAGTTTAACTCTTCTGTTGCCGGCAAAGACTTGGTTGGTTTCTGGTTCCGGTTCGGGCAACAGAGCTACAGCTTGAGCTGTGGCAGCGAGTTACTGGTTCAGGTGAGAGAGAAAGAGAGAGAGAGAGAGAGAGAGACTGTGCACTGTTCCTTATAGTCTGTCAGATCAATAGGTGATTGGTTCTTGAGTTCTTGAGATTGGATTTCGGTTTCAGCCCCCAGTGTCCTAATGGAGGGGGGCTTGATTTATGACTGATGTCAATCCATGCCATCTTTTGGAAATGCCGGTTGGCCCGGGTTCGTAGCTCTATGTCGGGATTTCGGCTCTCGTCCACTTCAAAGAGATTTTATCACCTACAGGCCCCTTTCTCCGGACATCTCATTGCAGGATTCAACTCGGATACAGAACGGACAACACACCGGATACCAGGACTTGGAAGACTTTCAACGGAATTACAAGGGTAGGAATTGGACTTATTTACTCTTGCTTTTAAACCCAAAACCGGAAAAAAGTCATCCTACCCATGTACGATATATTGATGCATTTTGTATGACTTTTCTTTTATCTGTATTACTCCTGTATATTTTTGTTTTAAAAGACTGTTTTATGCTCTGTTTTTAGGATATTTTAAGCACATCATACTGAGGTTTCTTAAAGAACAACAATAGCAGAGCCTTTGTTTTTACTAGCTGGAGCAATTTGTTAATGCTAACTACAACATTATTTTTTCCTTTTTTTAAAAACCATTAATAAATAAATTGTCATACTATATAGTATTGTATCCTATCTACAAACACTATGGACAGAACACAAATGGTTAAACATTTCTACAAAATTATACAGATTAGTCATCACCTAACAATAACAAATAGTGCTATTTATCAAGACAAATTACCAATAGCCTTCCAAAGACAAACTAAAATACTAGGACAGTACATCAAACCTGCTATCCCTACATTTGATACTTTAGAACTACTGACAGCTAACGCAATTAATTGGATGCACACAAATTTACAGATATTGCAAGTACATTATGAAAATGCATTAAACACATTACTAGAAGACATTCTACAATACAAAGGAACGAACTGGAAAGATAAACTGCACCAAGCTATGACATGGGCAAAACGAAATTATGGAAATAGATTAAAGCCAGAAATTCTACATAAAACCAAGCACCGAATTGAAATCCTCCTAACTAATCAAACACAAATCGCATCAACAAACGGATTAATAGACACACAGAATGTTAATTCACAACTATGTAATCAGTTTGCTTCTTTAGCCACACTAGAACCCAACCTATCTACACAGAGACCCAAAACTGCTAGATTCTACAGTAATGTGGTAGTTTCGGATTCACAAGGCATTCACTCGTCCCCTATAGAAGAAACTCCTATCCCTACAAGACTATCATATTCTAGTCCCTTGCTCCCACACAATATACCCAAACCAAGACCAACCATAATATCAACCCCAATAGAAGAAAACCCCAGCCTCCCTAGACTACCATATACTAACCCCTTACCTCCCCGAACCATAGCCAAACCTAGACAAACCACAATACCAGCCCAGATACACCACTCTACAACAAATATGATTCCACTGGACAGCCCCATAATAGACACAAGTAATATTGACGCAGATCAGGATAATACTGATGGAACAGATTCACAATTCGAAAACAATGATAGCCTCAATACAACACCACCTCATGAAAATACACGATATACGGTTCATAGACACCCAAACACAGAGAGAAAACTAACAGATTGGCATTTAACTACAACAAAACCGATAGTAATCATAGGGGATTCCAATTTGGATACCATAGGGCAACATAATAATTCACATATACAAATCGATAGCTACCCAGGAGCCAAATTTATACATGCTTCCAGTATTCTAGAACGCACAGCCCTCAATAAGGAAGTACAACATCTAATCCTTTCATTTGGAATCAATAACAGGGACCAAAAAGTAAAAGAAACCGCAATTAAGCAATTACAGAAAATGGTTCGAACAGCAGAAATAAAATTTCCTCGGGCACAGATACATATCCCTATGATCAACTTTTCAACTCATCTGGAGGAACATACACAAAACAACATTAGAGAAATAAACTCATACATAATGAACAATTACAATAATATCACGTCAATAGACCCAACAACATATAGAACTCTCTCCGATGACATCCACTGGACTACCCAAACAGCACAAACAATCCTATACCACTGGATAAGGCATTTAAACTTATAAATCCTGTGAGCACAAACATTTCAGTGAACAGGAACACTACAGAATTAATACAACAGGACACACCTAACATATTGAACTTATCCAGAATATTCAGATTAAATATGGAACAGAGGAATCTCTTAAACAAAGGGCTTTCCTTTGTCCCGACCCCCGACCTTATTTTTTCTACACAGCTTAAAGCAGACATACAAACATATCATCGTAGATTAAAATTAGCAGATTTCTTTAAGGATACACAACATTCACCTAGACCTTTTATTCCCAAATCAACTTGGGAACCAAAAAATAATCAAATGCATCCACATATAAGACAACTAATAACAACAGACCAAAATTACAGCTACAATATACAATACAATCAAGATAACCGCTTGGATAACCTAACACAGGGGGAAAGGAGAGCTTTACAACAATTACAAAAAAATAAGAACATTATTATAAAACCAGCGGATAAAGGGGGCAGAATAGTAATTATGGACAAAACACAATATCTAACAGAAGCATATAGACAACTAGACAATACAGAACATTATCAACAATTAACAGAACCCATTTACTTACAAAATCAAATATACATACGGGACATATTACAGACCCTTAGACATACACAATACATCAATAACAAACAGGAACAATATTTAAGAGGGACCAATGCACCCAGACCAAGACAATTTTATCTACTTCCAAAAATTCACAAACACCCTTCCACATGGACCATTCCCTATCAAATCCCCACTGGTAGACCCATAGTATCAGATTGTAACAGCGAAACATACCACATTGCGGAATACATTGACCATTTCCTTAACCCCATCTCGCAAAAACACCCCAGTTATATAAAAGACACCTATGACTTCATCAACAAAATAAAATGCATAATAGTACCACATGATGCCTGGCTCTTCTCCATTGATGTCACAAATCTCTACACTAACATAGATACAATAACAGGTTTAAACACAGTCTCAAAATGGTTCAAACTTTATCCAGACATCAACAGACCAGACAACCAAATCCTACAATTATTACAAATTAGCCTAGAAAGAAATGACTTTGAATTCAATAACAAACACTTTTTACAAATAAAGGGCACAGCTATGGGAAAAAGGTTTGCACCAGCATATGCTAATATCTATATGGCTGACTGGGAACAGACGATACTAGAACAATGTACACTGCTACCTACCCACTACTACAGATTTTTAGATGACATTTGGGGAATCTGGCCCCATCCTTTAACAGAATTCAACACTTTTATACAGAAACTCAATCACCATCACCCTCACATTAAAGTAACGAGCACCATTCACAAGACCGAAATTAATTTTCTGGACACTTGCACTTATAAAGGTCCACAATTTTTGAGCACCAACACTTTAGACACAAAAGTTTTTTTTAAAGAAACCGATACACATACACTACTACATAGACACAGTTTCCATCCAAAGCACACCTTTAAAGGTCTTATCAAATCACAGTTATTAAGATTTCACCGCATCTGCACAGAAGACACAGAATTTAAGAAGGCCACCAATACACTATTTACAGCACTCTACAAGAGAGGGTACAGTAGAACCTTCCTCAGGAACATTAAAAAAACATTTTTGCAACCTAAAATTAAAGACAATAAAACTATTATACCTCTAATCACTACTTATTCCCAATATACAGTTCAAATCAACAACTCCATTAAACTAAACTTTCAAAAACAACAATCCAGACACCAGATACTCCCAAATCACAAAATAATATCTGCATATCGGAAAAACAAAAGTCTACATAACCTACTAGTCCATAGTAAATGCCAAAACACCAACCGAAAACCCAAGTCTAAACCAACCTACTTCCGTCAGCTGGCCTATGTCACCAATACAAGCAATAAAACTACATTCAAGTTACAGTCAGGCATCACACATAAAACAAAAAATGCAATATACCTCATTCAATGTAAAACTTGCAATTTAAAATACATCGGAGAGACTAAAAACCAGATTAGTACTAGAATAGGTCAACACATTTATAATATTAACAAACAAAAGGATAGACGCACACATTTAGTGCAACACTTCATAGAACATCACACACAACAAATGACAGTTACAGGTCTAGAAACTAATCATAATTGGAATACAATGCAACGACAAATAAGAGAGAGACACTGGATTCACAAACTAAATACAATTTACCCATTAGGACTCAATGAAAGATTTAAAACAAACACAAAAAAATCCCAGTAGTTGCCCTCAGACCTACCCACATTTAACTTCCTACACCCCAAAAAATTAAACTTCAATTTCAAGCAATTCGTTCAGCTCAATCACAACCCCCAATTTTACAAGTCAAAAAATAAATAATAAGTCGAATCCCAAACTTACTCCTTAACCCTAAATACAAAACTACAACCTACCCTCTACCCCTTAATGTAGTCCCAAAATGTAATCTAAAACTTAAAAACTTAGCCCCAAAACCCAACCCTAACCTAACCTCAGACCCAACCCCAAAAACCCAACAAGGCCATCAAACTTAATCTCCAACCCAAATTTTAGACCCAATCCCTAAACTTTATCACCTAATTCAATCTCACAATTTAATTAGGCCCTCAAACTTAACCCCGAAATTTAACTCCTAAAACTCAACCACAAAAATACAATTAGACTAATTAAACTCAACACCTAACCTTAACTTAAGACTCAAACCCCAAACTTAACCCTTAAACTCAACCCTAAAATACAATTACCCCACAATTTAACTAGGCACTCAAACCAACCTCTAAACCCAATCTCTAAACCTAACCATTATTCAAATGTAACCCTCAATCCTATCCCCAATAATCAATTTCACAACTTATCCTTAAATTTATTCCCCATAACTTATTCCCCCCAAAACAAAACCCAGACTCCCTTAAAAACCTAGGTAATAGATTTCCAGACTCCATAATTAAATTTTAATCCCAATTCCAAACATTCCCCTTACTTTTAAGACGTATTCTTGTACATACAAACTTCACATCATTCAATTACACCACATCTCATCCCACTGAATTACCTTAACAAAACAGACTATAGAACGAATACTTTCGGATGCATCTTTTAAGGACACAACAATAGCCTCAACACCTGTGAGTGCCAGTGCACTTGAGGATGTCAGAGGAACCAAAGGTTTGATTCACCTGACAACCTCAATAACCTATTTTTTTAAACCTAACCAGCCAGTGCCACCAGGTTAGGCTACATGATAAGTCAACAAAATTCAAGAAATGTACAAATGATTGATACAGAAGAATTATACAGTTTGTTTCCTTTTGCAGATTATATTAAGATCAGGAGGTCAATTACACCTTTAAAAAGGGAATTAAAAAAGACCAAAGCACTATGGGTACTTCATTTATTCAAAGGAGCAAATCCCATAGTGCATTATGAAGACCTAAAACTGCAGGATAATAACTGCAAATCACCAATATACTCACCTTCTATTACGGGAATTATATAGCACTTGAAAAAGCCTAACAATTGGCGAAACGTCGTGCAAATTCACCAAAAGATCAGGAGAAGAAGATCAACTTCAACCAACCCGGGTTGGAGAACAGTGGCTGGAGCGCTACGGCCACCAACACATTCATACTGTTATTTTCGGCAAACTCGGATACAGAACGGACAACACACCGGATACCAGGACTTGGAAGACTTTCAACGGAATTACAAGGGTAGGAATTGGACTTATTTACTCTTGCTTTTAAACCCAAAACCAGAAAAAAGTCATCCTACCCATGTACGATATATTGATGCATTTTGTATGACTTTTCTTTTATCTGTATTACTCCTGTATATTTTTGTTTTAAAAGACTGTTTTATGCTCTGTTTTTAGGATATTTTAAGCACATCATACTGAGGTTTCTTAAAGAACAACAATAGCAGAGCCTTTGTTTTTACTAGCTGGAGCAATTTGTTAATGCTAACTACAACATTATTTTTTCCTTTTTTTAAAAACCATTAATAAATAAATTGTCATACTATATAGTATTGTATCCTATCTACAAACACTATGGACAGAACACAAATGGTTAAACATTTCTACAAAATTATACAGATTAGTCATCACCTAACAATAACAAATAGTGCTATTTATCAAGACAAATTACCAATAGCCTTCCAAAGACAAACTAAAATACTAGGACAGTACATCAAACCTGCTATCCCTACATTTGATACTTTAGAACTACTGACAGCTAACGCAATTAATTGGATGCACACAAATTTACAGATATTGCAAGTACATTATGAAAATGCATTAAACACATTACTAGAAGACATTCTACAATACAAAGGAACGAACTGGAAAGATAAACTGCACCAAGCTATGACATGGGCAAAACGAAATTATGGAAATAGATTAAAGCCAGAAATTCTACATAAAACCAAGCACCGAATTGAAATCCTCCTAACTAATCAAACACAAATCGCATCAACAAACGGATTAATAGACACACAGAATGTTAATTCACAACTATGTAATCAGTTTGCTTCTTTAGCCACACTAGAACCCAACCTATCTACACAGAGACCCAAAACTGCTAGATTCTACAGTAATGTGGTAGTTTCGGATTCACAAGGCATTCACTCGTCCCCTATAGAAGAAACTCCTATCCCTACAAGACTATCATATTCTAGTCCCTTGCTCCCACACAATATACCCAAACCAAGACCAACCATAATATCAACCCCAATAGAAGAAAACCCCAGCCTCCCTAGACTACCATATACTAACCCCTTACCTCCCCGAACCATAGCCAAACCTAGACAAACCACAATACCAGCCCAGATACACCACTCTACAACAAATATGATTCCACTGGACAGCCCCATAATAGACACAAGTAATATTGACGCAGATCAGGATAATACTGATGGAACAGATTCACAATTCGAAAACAATGATAGCCTCAATACAACACCACCTCATGAAAATACACGATATACGGTTCATAGACACCCAAACACAGAGAGAAAACTAACAGATTGGCATTTAACTACAACAAAACCGATAGTAATCATAGGGGATTCCAATTTGGATACCATAGGGCAACATAATAATTCACATATACAAATCGATAGCTACCCAGGAGCCAAATTTATACATGCTTCCAGTATTCTAGAACGCACAGCCCTCAATAAGGAAGTACAACATCTAATCCTTTCATTTGGAATCAATAACAGGGACCAAAAAGTAAAAGAAACCGCAATTAAGCAATTACAGAAAATGGTTCGAACAGCAGAAATAAAATTTCCTCGGGCACAGATACATATCCCTATGATCAACTTTTCAACTCATCTGGAGGAACATACACAAAACAACATTAGAGAAATAAACTCATACATAATGAACAATTACAATAATATCACGTCAATAGACCCAACAACATATAGAACTCTCTCCGATGACATCCACTGGACTACCCAAACAGCACAAACAATCCTATACCACTGGATAAGGCATTTAAACTTATAAATCCTGTGAGCACAAACATTTCAGTGAACAGGAACACTACAGAATTAATACAACAGGACACACCTAACATATTGAACTTATCCAGAATATTCAGATTAAATATGGAACAGAGGAATCTCTTAAACAAAGGGCTTTCCTTTGTCCCGACCCCCGACCTTATTTTTTCTACACAGCTTAAAGCAGACATACAAACATATCATCGTAGATTAAAATTAGCAGATTTCTTTAAGGATACACAACATTCACCTAGACCTTTTATTCCCAAATCAACTTGGGAACCAAAAAATAATCAAATGCATCCACATATAAGACAACTAATAACAACAGACCAAAATTACAGCTACAATATACAATACAATCAAGATAACCGCTTGGATAACCTAACACAGGGGGAAAGGAGAGCTTTACAACAATTACAAAAAAATAAGAACATTATTATAAAACCAGCGGATAAAGGGGGCAGAATAGTAATTATGGACAAAACACAATATCTAACAGAAGCATATAGACAACTAGACAATACAGAACATTATCAACAATTAACAGAACCCATTTACTTACAAAATCAAATATACATACGGGACATATTACAGACCCTTAGACATACACAATACATCAATAACAAACAGGAACAATATTTAAGAGGGACCAATGCACCCAGACCAAGACAATTTTATCTACTTCCAAAAATTCACAAACACCCTTCCACATGGACCATTCCCTATCAAATCCCCACTGGTAGACCCATAGTATCAGATTGTAACAGCGAAACATACCACATTGCGGAATACATTGACCATTTCCTTAACCCCATCTCGCAAAAACACCCCAGTTATATAAAAGACACCTATGACTTCATCAACAAAATAAAATGCATAATAGTACCACATGATGCCTGGCTCTTCTCCATTGATGTCACAAATCTCTACACTAACATAGATACAATAACAGGTTTAAACACAGTCTCAAAATGGTTCAAACTTTATCCAGACATCAACAGACCAGACAACCAAATCCTACAATTATTACAAATTAGCCTAGAAAGAAATGACTTTGAATTCAATAACAAACACTTTTTACAAATAAAGGGCACAGCTATGGGAAAAAGGTTTGCACCAGCATATGCTAATATCTATATGGCTGACTGGGAACAGACGATACTAGAACAATGTACACTGCTACCTACCCACTACTACAGATTTTTAGATGACATTTGGGGAATCTGGCCCCATCCTTTAACAGAATTCAACACTTTTATACAGAAACTCAATCACCATCACCCTCACATTAAAGTAACGAGCACCATTCACAAGACCGAAATTAATTTTCTGGACACTTGCACTTATAAAGGTCCACAATTTTTGAGCACCAACACTTTAGACACAAAAGTTTTTTTTAAAGAAACCGATACACATACACTACTACATAGACACAGTTTCCATCCAAAGCACACCTTTAAAGGTCTTATCAAATCACAGTTATTAAGATTTCACCGCATCTGCACAGAAGACACAGAATTTAAGAAGGCCACCAATACACTATTTACAGCACTCTACAAGAGAGGGTACAGTAGAACCTTCCTCAGGAACATTAAAAAAACATTTTTGCAACCTAAAATTAAAGACAATAAAACTATTATACCTCTAATCACTACTTATTCCCAATATACAGTTCAAATCAACAACTCCATTAAACTAAACTTTCAAAAACAACAATCCAGACACCAGATACTCCCAAATCACAAAATAATATCTGCATATCGGAAAAACAAAAGTCTACATAACCTACTAGTCCATAGTAAATGCCAAAACACCAACCGAAAACCCAAGTCTAAACCAACCTACTTCCGTCAGCTGGCCTATATCACCAATACAAGCAATAAAACTACATTCAAGTTACAGTCAGGCATCACACATAAAACAAAAAATGCAATATACCTCATTCAATGTAAAACTTGCAATTTAAAATACATCGGAGAGACTAAAAACCAGATTAGTACTAGAATAGGTCAACACATTTATAATATTAACAAACAAAAGGATAGACGCACACATTTAGTGCAACACTTCATAGAACATCACACACAACAAATGACAGTTACAGGTCTAGAAACTAATCATAATTGGAATACAATGCAACGACAAATAAGAGAGAGACACTGGATTCACAAACTAAATACAATTTACCCATTAGGACTCAATGAAAGATTTAAAACAAACACAAAAAAATCCCAGTAGTTGCCCTCAGACCTACCCACATTTAACTTCCTACACCCCAAAAAATTAAACTTCAATTTCAAGCAATTCGTTCAGCTCAATCACAACCCCCAATTTTACAAGTCAAAAAATAAATAATAAGTCGAATCCCAAACTTACTCCTTAACCCTAAATACAAAACTACAACCTACCCTCTACCCCTTAATGTAGTCCCAAAATGTAATCTAAAACTTAAAAACTTAGCCCCAAAACCCAACCCTAACCTAACCTCAGACCCAACCCCAAAAACCCAACAAGGCCATCAAACTTAATCTCCAACCCAAATTTTAGACCCAATCCCTAAACTTTATCACCTAATTCAATCTCACAATTTAATTAGGCCCTCAAACTTAACCCCGAAATTTAACTCCTAAAACTCAACCACAAAAATACAATTAGACTAATTAAACTCAACACCTAACCTTAACTTAAGACTCAAACCCCAAACTTAACCCTTAAACTCAACCCTAAAATACAATTACCCCACAATTTAACTAGGCACTCAAACCTACCACTAAAAACCAATCCCTAAACCTAACCCTTAAACTCAACCCCTAACCCTAACCCCAACCCTAACCCCAACCCTAAATTTAACCCCTAAATTTAACCTCAAATATGAATAACCCATAATTTAATTAGGCCTTCAAGCTTAAACCTACCCCTGAACCTAAACCCTAAACCTATCCCTTAAACTTAACCCTTAAACTCAACCCTAAAATAACCCCAACCCTAACCCTAAAATATAATTAGCCCACAATTTAACTAGGCACTCAAACCAACCTCTAAACCCAATCTCTAAACCTAACCATTATTCAAATGTAACCCTCAATCCTATCCCCAATAATCAATTTCACAACTTATCCTTAAATTTATTCCCCATAACTTATTCCCCCCAAAACAAAACCCAGACTCCCTTAAAAACCTAGGTAATAGATTTCCAGACTCCATAATTAAATTTTAATCCCAATTCCAAACATTCCCCTTACTTTTAAGACGTATTCTTGTACATACAAACTTCACATCATTCAATTACACCACATCTCATCCCACTGAATTACCTTAACAAAACAGACTATAGAACGAATACTTTCGGATGCATCTTTTAAGGACACAACAATAGCCTCAACACCTGTGAGTGCCAGTGCACTTGAGGATGTCAGAGGAACCAAAGGTTTGATTCACCTGACAACCTCAATAACCTATTTTTTTAAACCTAACCAGCCAGTGCCACCAGGTTAGGCTACATGATAAGTCAACAAAATTCAAGAAATGTACAAATGATTGATACAGAAGAATTATACAGTTTGTTTCCTTTTGCAGATTATATTAAGATCAGGAGGTCAATTACACCTTTAAAAAGGGAATTAAAAAAGACCAAAGCACTATGGGTACTTCATTTATTCAAAGGAGCAAATCCCATAGTGCATTATGAAGACCTAAAACTGCAGGATAATAACTGCAAATCACCAATATACTCACCTTCTATTACGGGAATTATATAGCACTTGAAAAAGCCTAACAATTGGCGAAACGTCGTGCAAATTCACCAAAAGATCAGGAGAAGAAGATCAACTTCAACCAACCCGGGTTGGAGAACAGTGGCTGGAGCGCTACGGCCACCAACACATTCATACTGTTATTTTCGGCAAACTCGGATACAGAACGGACAACACACCGGATACCAGGACTTGGAAGACTTTCAACGGAATTACAAGGGTAGGAATTGGACTTATTTACTCTTGCTTTTAAACCCAAAACCAGAAAAAAGTCATCCTACCCATGTACGATATATTGATGCATTTTGTATGACTTTTCTTTTATCTGTATTACTCCTGTATATTTTTGTTTTAAAAGACTGTTTTATGCTCTGTTTTTAGGATATTTTAAGCACATCATACTGAGGTTTCTTAAAGAACAACAATAGCAGAGCCTTTGTTTTTACTAGCTGGAGCAATTTGTTAATGCTAACTACAACATTATTTTTTCCTTTTTTTAAAAACCATTAATAAATAAATTGTCATACTATATAGTATTGTATCCTATCTACAAACACTATGGACAGAACACAAATGGTTAAACATTTCTACAAAATTATACAGATTAGTCATCACCTAACAATAACAAATAGTGCTATTTATCAAGACAAATTACCAATAGCCTTCCAAAGACAAACTAAAATACTAGGACAGTACATCAAACCTGCTATCCCTACATTTGATACTTTAGAACTACTGACAGCTAACGCAATTAATTGGATGCACACAAATTTACAGATATTGCAAGTACATTATGAAAATGCATTAAACACATTACTAGAAGACATTCTACAATACAAAGGAACGAACTGGAAAGATAAACTGCACCAAGCTATGACATGGGCAAAACGAAATTATGGAAATAGATTAAAGCCAGAAATTCTACATAAAACCAAGCACCGAATTGAAATCCTCCTAACTAATCAAACACAAATCGCATCAACAAACGGATTAATAGACACACAGAATGTTAATTCACAACTATGTAATCAGTTTGCTTCTTTAGCCACACTAGAACCCAACCTATCTACACAGAGACCCAAAACTGCTAGATTCTACAGTAATGTGGTAGTTTCGGATTCACAAGGCATTCACTCGTCCCCTATAGAAGAAACTCCTATCCCTACAAGACTATCATATTCTAGTCCCTTGCTCCCACACAATATACCCAAACCAAGACCAACCATAATATCAACCCCAATAGAAGAAAACCCCAGCCTCCCTAGACTACCATATACTAACCCCTTACCTCCCCGAACCATAGCCAAACCTAGACAAACCACAATACCAGCCCAGATACACCACTCTACAACAAATATGATTCCACTGGACAGCCCCATAATAGACACAAGTAATATTGACGCAGATCAGGATAATACTGATGGAACAGATTCACAATTCGAAAACAATGATAGCCTCAATACAACACCACCTCATGAAAATACACGATATACGGTTCATAGACACCCAAACACAGAGAGAAAACTAACAGATTGGCATTTAACTACAACAAAACCGATAGTAATCATAGGGGATTCCAATTTGGATACCATAGGGCAACATAATAATTCACATATACAAATCGATAGCTACCCAGGAGCCAAATTTATACATGCTTCCAGTATTCTAGAACGCACAGCCCTCAATAAGGAAGTACAACATCTAATCCTTTCATTTGGAATCAATAACAGGGACCAAAAAGTAAAAGAAACCGCAATTAAGCAATTACAGAAAATGGTTCGAACAGCAGAAATAAAATTTCCTCGGGCACAGATACATATCCCTATGATCAACTTTTCAACTCATCTGGAGGAACATACACAAAACAACATTAGAGAAATAAACTCATACATAATGAACAATTACAATAATATCACGTCAATAGACCCAACAACATATAGAACTCTCTCCGATGACATCCACTGGACTACCCAAACAGCACAAACAATCCTATACCACTGGATAAGGCATTTAAACTTATAAATCCTGTGAGCACAAACATTTCAGTGAACAGGAACACTACAGAATTAATACAACAGGACACACCTAACATATTGAACTTATCCAGAATATTCAGATTAAATATGGAACAGAGGAATCTCTTAAACAAAGGGCTTTCCTTTGTCCCGACCCCCGACCTTATTTTTTCTACACAGCTTAAAGCAGACATACAAACATATCATCGTAGATTAAAATTAGCAGATTTCTTTAAGGATACACAACATTCACCTAGACCTTTTATTCCCAAATCAACTTGGGAACCAAAAAATAATCAAATGCATCCACATATAAGACAACTAATAACAACAGACCAAAATTACAGCTACAATATACAATACAATCAAGATAACCGCTTGGATAACCTAACACAGGGGGAAAGGAGAGCTTTACAACAATTACAAAAAAATAAGAACATTATTATAAAACCAGCGGATAAAGGGGGCAGAATAGTAATTATGGACAAAACACAATATCTAACAGAAGCATATAGACAACTAGACAATACAGAACATTATCAACAATTAACAGAACCCATTTACTTACAAAATCAAATATACATACGGGACATATTACAGACCCTTAGACATACACAATACATCAATAACAAACAGGAACAATATTTAAGAGGGACCAATGCACCCAGACCAAGACAATTTTATCTACTTCCAAAAATTCACAAACACCCTTCCACATGGACCATTCCCTATCAAATCCCCACTGGTAGACCCATAGTATCAGATTGTAACAGCGAAACATACCACATTGCGGAATACATTGACCATTTCCTTAACCCCATCTCGCAAAAACACCCCAGTTATATAAAAGACACCTATGACTTCATCAACAAAATAAAATGCATAATAGTACCACATGATGCCTGGCTCTTCTCCATTGATGTCACAAATCTCTACACTAACATAGATACAATAACAGGTTTAAACAGTCTCAAAATGGTTCAAACTTTATCCAGACATCAACAGACCAGACAACCAAATCCTACAATTATTACAAATTAGCCTAGAAAGAAATGACTTTGAATTCAATAACAAACACTTTTTACAAATAAAGGGCACAGCTATGGGAAAAAGGTTTGCACCAGCATATGCTAATATCTATATGGCTGACTGGGAACAGACGATACTAGAACAATGTACACTGCTACCTACCCACTACTACAGATTTTTAGATGACATTTGGGGAATCTGGCCCCATCCTTTAACAGAATTCAACACTTTTATACAGAAACTCAATCACCATCACCCTCACATTAAAGTAACGAGCACCATTCACAAGACCGAAATTAATTTTCTGGACACTTGCACTTATAAAGGTCCACAATTTTTGAGCACCAACACTTTAGACACAAAAGTTTTTTTTAAAGAAACCGATACACATACACTACTACATAGACACAGTTTCCATCCAAAGCACACCTTTAAAGGTCTTATCAAATCACAGTTATTAAGATTTCACCGCATCTGCACAGAAGACACAGAATTTAAGAAGGCCACCAATACACTATTTACAGCACTCTACAAGAGAGGGTACAGTAGAACCTTCCTCAGGAACATTAAAAAAACATTTTTGCAACCTAAAATTAAAGACAATAAAACTATTATACCTCTAATCACTACTTATTCCCAATATACAGTTCAAATCAACAACTCCATTAAACTAAACTTTCAAAAACAACAATCCAGACACCAGATACTCCCAAATCACAAAATAATATCTGCATATCGGAAAAACAAAAGTCTACATAACCTACTAGTCCATAGTAAATGCCAAAACACCAACCGAAAACCCAAGTCTAAACCAACCTACTTCCGTCAGCTGGCCTATGTCACCAATACAAGCAATAAAACTACATTCAAGTTACAGTCAGGCATCACACATAAAACAAAAAATGCAATATACCTCATTCAATGTAAAACTTGCAATTTAAAATACATCGGAGAGACTAAAAACCAGATTAGTACTAGAATAGGTCAACACATTTATAATATTAACAAACAAAAGGATAGACGCACACATTTAGTGCAACACTTCATAGAACATCACACACAACAAATGACAGTTACAGGTCTAGAAACTAATCATAATTGGAATACAATGCAACGACAAATAAGAGAGAGACACTGGATTCACAAACTAAATACAATTTACCCATTAGGACTCAATGAAAGATTTAAAACAAACACAAAAAAATCCCAGTAGTTGCCCTCAGACCTACCCACATTTAACTTCCTACACCCCAAAAAATTAAACTTCAATTTCAAGCAATTCGTTCAGCTCAATCACAACCCCCAATTTTACAAGTCAAAAAATAAATAATAAGTCGAATCCCAAACTTACTCCTTAACCCTAAATACAAAACTACAACCTACCCTCTACCCCTTAATGTAGTCCCAAAATGTAATCTAAAACTTAAAAACTTAGCCCCAAAACCCAACCCTAACCTAACCTCAGACCCAACCCCAAAAACCCAACAAGGCCATCAAACTTAATCTCCAACCCAAATTTTAGACCCAATCCCTAAACTTTATCACCTAATTCAATCTCACAATTTAATTAGGCCCTCAAACTTAACCCCGAAATTTAACTCCTAAAACTCAACCACAAAAATACAATTAGACTAATTAAACTCAACACCTAACCTTAACTTAAGACTCAAACCCCAAACTTAACCCTTAAACTCAACCCTAAAATACAATTACCCCACAATTTAACTAGGCACTCAAACCTACCACTAAAAACCAATCCCTAAACCTAACCCTTAAACTCAACCCCTAACCCTAACCCCAACCCTAACCCCAACCCTAAATTTAACCCCTAAATTTAACCTCAAATATGAATAACCCATAATTTAATTAGGCCTTCAAGCTTAAACCTACCCCTGAACCTAAACCCTAAACCTATCCCTTAAACTTAACCCTTAAACTCAACCCTAAAATAACCCCAACCCTAACCCTAAAATATAATTAGCCCACAATTTAACTAGGCACTCAAACCAACCTCTAAACCCAATCTCTAAACCTAACCATTATTCAAATGTAACCCTCAATCCTATCCCCAATAATCAATTTCACAACTTATCCTTAAATTTATTCCCCATAACTTATTCCCCCCAAAACAAAACCCAGACTCCCTTAAAAACCTAGGTAATAGATTTCCAGACTCCATAATTAAATTTTAATCCCAATTCCAAACATTCCCCTTACTTTTAAGACGTATTCTTGTACATACAAACTTCACATCATTCAATTACACCACATCTCATCCCACTGAATTACCTTAACAAAACAGACTATAGAACGAATACTTTCGGATGCATCTTTTAAGGACACAACAATAGCCTCAACACCTGTGAGTGCCAGTGCACTTGAGGATGTCAGAGGAACCAAAGGTTTGATTCACCTGACAACCTCAATAACCTATTTTTTTAAACCTAACCAGCCAGTGCCACCAGGTTAGGCTACATGATAAGTCAACAAAATTCAAGAAATGTACAAATGATTGATACAGAAGAATTATACAGTTTGTTTCCTTTTGCAGATTATATTAAGATCAGGAGGTCAATTACACCTTTAAAAAGGGAATTAAAAAAGACCAAAGCACTATGGGTACTTCATTTATTCAAAGGAGCAAATCCCATAGTGCATTATGAAGACCTAAAACTGCAGGATAATAACTGCAAATCACCAATATACTCACCTTCTATTACGGGAATTATATAGCACTTGAAAAAGCCTAACAATTGGCGAAACGTCGTGCAAATTCACCAAAAGATCAGGAGAAGAAGATCAACTTCAACCAACCCGGGTTGGAGAACAGTGGCTGGAGCGCTACGGCCACCAACACATTCATACTGTTATTTTCGGCAAACTCGGATACAGAACGGACAACACACCGGATACCAGGACTTGGAAGACTTTCAACGGAATTACAAGGGTAGGAATTGGACTTATTTACTCTTGCTTTTAAACCCAAAACCGGAAAAAAGTCATCCTACCCATGTACGATATATTGATGCATTTTGTATGACTTTTCTTTTATCTGTATTACTCCTGTATATTTTTGTTTTAAAAGACTGTTTTATGCTCTGTTTTTAGGATATTTTAAGCACATCATACTGAGGTTTCTTAAAGAACAACAATAGCAGAGCCTTTGTTTTTACTAGCTGGAGCAATTTGTTAATGCTAACTACAACATTATTTTTTCCTTTTTTTAAAAACCATTAATAAATAAATTGTCATACTATATAGTATTGTATCCTATCTACAAACACTATGGACAGAACACAAATGGTTAAACATTTCTACAAAATTATACAGATTAGTCATCACCTAACAATAACAAATAGTGCTATTTATCAAGACAAATTACCAATAGCCTTCCAAAGACAAACTAAAATACTAGGACAGTACATCAAACCTGCTATCCCTACATTTGATACTTTAGAACTACTGACAGCTAACGCAATTAATTGGATGCACACAAATTTACAGATATTGCAAGTACATTATGAAAATGCATTAAACACATTACTAGAAGACATTCTACAATACAAAGGAACGAACTGGAAAGATAAACTGCACCAAGCTATGACATGGGCAAAACGAAATTATGGAAATAGATTAAAGCCAGAAATTCTACATAAAACCAAGCACCGAATTGAAATCCTCCTAACTAATCAAACACAAATCGCATCAACAAACGGATTAATAGACACACAGAATGTTAATTCACAACTATGTAATCAGTTTGCTTCTTTAGCCACACTAGAACCCAACCTATCTACACAGAGACCCAAAACTGCTAGATTCTACAGTAATGTGGTAGTTTCGGATTCACAAGGCATTCACTCGTCCCCTATAGAAGAAACTCCTATCCCTACAAGACTATCATATTCTAGTCCCTTGCTCCCACACAATATACCCAAACCAAGACCAACCATAATATCAACCCCAATAGAAGAAAACCCCAGCCTCCCTAGACTACCATATACTAACCCCTTACCTCCCCGAACCATAGCCAAACCTAGACAAACCACAATACCAGCCCAGATACACCACTCTACAACAAATATGATTCCACTGGACAGCCCCATAATAGACACAAGTAATATTGACGCAGATCAGGATAATACTGATGGAACAGATTCACAATTCGAAAACAATGATAGCCTCAATACAACACCACCTCATGAAAATACACGATATACGGTTCATAGACACCCAAACACAGAGAGAAAACTAACAGATTGGCATTTAACTACAACAAAACCGATAGTAATCATAGGGGATTCCAATTTGGATACCATAGGGCAACATAATAATTCACATATACAAATCGATAGCTACCCAGGAGCCAAATTTATACATGCTTCCAGTATTCTAGAACGCACAGCCCTCAATAAGGAAGTACAACATCTAATCCTTTCATTTGGAATCAATAACAGGGACCAAAAAGTAAAAGAAACCGCAATTAAGCAATTACAGAAAATGGTTCGAACAGCAGAAATAAAATTTCCTCGGGCACAGATACATATCCCTATGATCAACTTTTCAACTCATCTGGAGGAACATACACAAAACAACATTAGAGAAATAAACTCATACATAATGAACAATTACAATAATATCACGTCAATAGACCCAACAACATATAGAACTCTCTCCGATGACATCCACTGGACTACCCAAACAGCACAAACAATCCTATACCACTGGATAAGGCATTTAAACTTATAAATCCTGTGAGCACAAACATTTCAGTGAACAGGAACACTACAGAATTAATACAACAGGACACACCTAACATATTGAACTTATCCAGAATATTCAGATTAAATATGGAACAGAGGAATCTCTTAAACAAAGGGCTTTCCTTTGTCCCGACCCCCGACCTTATTTTTTCTACACAGCTTAAAGCAGACATACAAACATATCATCGTAGATTAAAATTAGCAGATTTCTTTAAGGATACACAACATTCACCTAGACCTTTTATTCCCAAATCAACTTGGGAACCAAAAAATAATCAAATGCATCCACATATAAGACAACTAATAACAACAGACCAAAATTACAGCTACAATATACAATACAATCAAGATAACCGCTTGGATAACCTAACACAGGGGGAAAGGAGAGCTTTACAACAATTACAAAAAAATAAGAACATTATTATAAAACCAGCGGATAAAGGGGGCAGAATAGTAATTATGGACAAAACACAATATCTAACAGAAGCATATAGACAACTAGACAATACAGAACATTATCAACAATTAACAGAACCCATTTACTTACAAAATCAAATATACATACGGGACATATTACAGACCCTTAGACATACACAATACATCAATAACAAACAGGAACAATATTTAAGAGGGACCAATGCACCCAGACCAAGACAATTTTATCTACTTCCAAAAATTCACAAACACCCTTCCACATGGACCATTCCCTATCAAATCCCCACTGGTAGACCCATAGTATCAGATTGTAACAGCGAAACATACCACATTGCGGAATACATTGACCATTTCCTTAACCCCATCTCGCAAAAACACCCCAGTTATATAAAAGACACCTATGACTTCATCAACAAAATAAAATGCATAATAGTACCACATGATGCCTGGCTCTTCTCCATTGATGTCACAAATCTCTACACTAACATAGATACAATAACAGGTTTAAACACAGTCTCAAAATGGTTCAAACTTTATCCAGACATCAACAGACCAGACAACCAAATCCTACAATTATTACAAATTAGCCTAGAAAGAAATGACTTTGAATTCAATAACAAACACTTTTTACAAATAAAGGGCACAGCTATGGGAAAAAGGTTTGCACCAGCATATGCTAATATCTATATGGCTGACTGGGAACAGACGATACTAGAACAATGTACACTGCTACCTACCCACTACTACAGATTTTTAGATGACATTTGGGGAATCTGGCCCCATCCTTTAACAGAATTCAACACTTTTATACAGAAACTCAATCACCATCACCCTCACATTAAAGTAACGAGCACCATTCACAAGACCGAAATTAATTTTCTGGACACTTGCACTTATAAAGGTCCACAATTTTTGAGCACCAACACTTTAGACACAAAAGTTTTTTTTAAAGAAACCGATACACATACACTACTACATAGACACAGTTTCCATCCAAAGCACACCTTTAAAGGTCTTATCAAATCACAGTTATTAAGATTTCACCGCATCTGCACAGAAGACACAGAATTTAAGAAGGCCACCAATACACTATTTACAGCACTCTACAAGAGAGGGTACAGTAGAACCTTCCTCAGGAACATTAAAAAAACATTTTTGCAACCTAAAATTAAAGACAATAAAACTATTATACCTCTAATCACTACTTATTCCCAATATACAGTTCAAATCAACAACTCCATTAAACTAAACTTTCAAAAACAACAATCCAGACACCAGATACTCCCAAATCACAAAATAATATCTGCATATCGGAAAAACAAAAGTCTACATAACCTACTAGTCCATAGTAAATGCCAAAACACCAACCGAAAACCCAAGTCTAAACCAACCTACTTCCGTCAGCTGGCCTATGTCACCAATACAAGCAATAAAACTACATTCAAGTTACAGTCAGGCA